>NC_082404.1:19658996-19730436 GCF_031168955.1 Gadus macrocephalus
CCGCCCTATAGGCCCAGCGACCGTGGCTCTATGGGCATCCGCCCTATAGGCCCAGCGACCGTGGCTCTATGGGCATCCGCCCTATAGGCCCAGCGACCGTGGCTCTATGGGCATCCGCCCTATAGGCCCAGCGACCGTGGCTCTATGGGCATCCGCCCTATAGGCCCAGCGACCGTGGCTCTATGGGCATCCGCCCTATAGGCCCAGCGACCGTGGCTCTATGGGCATTTTACTGCCCCAGTAGTGCCTGCTTAACAGCCATTCTGCAAGCTCAGGTGCTGTGGCTGTGGGGTTGTAATGTATTTCTGGGCCGTGTTTACGCCTTTGTTGAGCCCAGTGTTTGTTGGAGCACCAATTCAGCACTTTTTTCTGATGTGTTTCAGCAAAAAAGGTCTTCTTTCAGTGAGCACTCTCTGACCCTAAAACCGACTTTTCCTTTAAACAGAGTCATCTTTCCCTGTGAAATAATCATCAAATTAATAATAAGAAAATAAGAATAACTAAGAAATGATAGTATAATTACTCCTAGTAATTACCTGACAGAATAACAGGGGACAGTTCAACATGAGTCTCCATAATGTGAAGGGAATGATGATATCGGCCGTGGTTCAGTGTGTCTACTGGACTACTGCTACCATGTGAGCCTGCCTTATTGTTCGCTTGGAATCAGAGACTTTCTTCTAATCTATTGAATGATTGTACTACTTCATGATGTTCTTACTTAACCTCACAACACATTTTACGAGATTAAATATTATGTGATTCATTTTCAGTTGTGAATAGCTGTGTACAGCCGATAAACCTAGGAATATATGTTTATCTATCTAACCATACTTCACATAATAAAATTATATATTTATGCTGTTGTCCATTCATAAAATTATTATTATTATGGATGGAAATGAACTGTAAATCTAAAATTAGGACATGACTTGTCTCGCAACAAGGTTTAGAGAGATCTTCTTTTACCGGCTAATCCTTATACTTTACCATATTTGAATAGCCTAATCTTATTTGTTTTTTATCCTGATGCTAATGCTGTAGGCCAATGGGCACTGTGCTGTATACGGTTCGGTTCATGTCTGTGAGTTCTGCCCGGTAACAGTGATGCTGTTACAGTTTGACCAGAGCGTTTTGAGTGATGGGCCAATTGCAATGAGAGGGCATTTCTGCGTCCGAGTCACATGGGAAATGTCCTCTGGCAGATGTGTGTGTGTATGCAATGTGCTTGTGAGTGTGTAAGTAATTGACTGGCTGAAAAAAGAAGATGAGAGGACTAAATATAGATGACTCAACCGGGAACTGATCTCAGTCGGTAGAGGCGTAGCGAGATCGTGTTCCAATCAAAACCACATTAATATTTTGTTTATCGCTTAGACAGACCATCGGTCCACATCTTCCACCACCAAGTTTTTTTTAACTTTCTCAACTATAATTATTATTAAACATGATAACAAAGACAATACTCCTTGTTGGGGTAAGGGTTATGATAACAACTACTGGTAATACGATTAAGGATATTTTAAATGATTGGAACAACGATGATAATAACTCTAATGATAATAATGTTCATGATAGTATTAATAAATGAAAACGGCACGTTGAGTTATCGCTACCATGATACAGGACGTCAATGTAATGTTTGCCATCCATGTGTAAACCTTGAGTAGGAGGGAACGGGAAACCTGGCACTTATTGTGAGTTATTTCATGTTAGTAATAATTCACCTCTGAGTGCAGTACAGGGTTTCATGGCCTCTCAGCAATGGTCACAAATAACCATTTACCTCCATTTTACCATCAGAACTGAAACGGGTTTTAGGAGAGCTGTTTGTGAGGGGATGGAACATGGAAGGACATGGAATGCTGGAATGCTTCACTAAACGTTGATTTACAGCATTTAATGGATCTCCGGGCCAAATGGCACCTCTAGATAAGGACAAACGGTACTCTTATATCAGCGAGAGATCAAAAAGTATTTTTGTCCAAGACCAGACCCAGTATCAAAGTGCATCGATCAATATGAATATCAACTGAAAACAAATTATGGTTTAGAAAATGTTTAAAAATAAGAACAATGGTGAGTGTGAGTAATGCATCCATCCCATCATTGAGTTACGATGTCATCCCTGTATTCCCCCCCCCCTCCCCCACAGAGCTCCCCAAGGCGGCCATGAAGATCCTCAGCAACATGACCTTCATCTTCATCAGCCTCTCCTACACGGCCGAGTGCGCCATCGTGACCGCCTTCATCACCTTCATCCCCAAGTTCATCGAGTCCCAGTTCGGCATCCCCGCCTCCAACGCCAGCATCTACACCGGTGGGTACACACACACACACACACACACACACACACACACACACACACACACACACACACACACACACACACACACACACACACACACACACACACACACACACACACACACACACATCCCGTTTCCTGTGTTGTTCCTCTGAATGCTAATTCATTCATTCATGGGGACGTCCAGGTCTCTCACTCTCTCCTCAGTCGTTTGCGCTGGACTCCAGCGTGTGTGTACAGACAGGCTGTGGTGGGGCTATGAGTCACTCGTACTCCACATCCAGAACACTAATGTACCGCTCTGTTGACTGGCAGCACTGCAGCCTGGAGTCACTGAGGAGAGAGGACGCACACTCTCCCTCACACACGTCCACACGCGGACACCCCTCGGCAGGCCGTCTACCTGCTGCACTAGGCACCACTCGCCATGGAGGAGGATTCATAATGCATAATCCTTCGTCCCATGGGACCTCTTGGTGCCAGCTCTGCTCATACGCCATATTGTGTCAGGGAGTGGTAAACACTCTCTGACACACACACACACGCACACGCACACGCGCACGCGCACACCACAATGCGATTGCCTAATCTTCTCCAGCCTGTTGCCAGGAAACCAGGAGTGAAGTCAAATGGGTGGTGCGGTTGCCATGACGACCCAAACCATGCCATGGCTGTGATTTGATGATGAGAGGGAGAGGGCGCCCCTGGAGAGGGCAGGGGACGGAGGGATGCTTGCATTAACCAGATGGACCCGACCCCCCCACTGAGGGCTTAAGGCTTTGAATGAGGAATGACACACCACTTTAAGAGTGTGTATCGTCGTGTGTGTGAGGTTTATAGTTTACTTTATAGTTGTGTGTGTGTGTTTGAGGGTTTATAGTTGTGTGTGTGTGTGTGTGTGTGTGTGTGTGTGTGTGTGTGTGTGTGTGTGTGTGTGTGTGTGTGTGTGTGTGTGTGTGTGTGTGTGTGTGTGTGTGTGTGTGTGTGTGTGTGTGTGTGTGTGGCTGCCTGTGTATACGTAATCACTGTGTTTGTGGACAGGTTAAAGAGCTGTTACGTTTGCACAGTCATTATATGCCTCTGCAGAAATAGCACTATCACGCACACACACGGGCGCACACACACATAGACAAACACAAACACACACGCACACCTCTCCGTCTTTCTGATGCACTTTTCAGCCTCCCGACGCCTCCCAGTCACGTTCCTCCGGCTGCTCTCCCTTCTTCTCCCCCTTTCCCTTTGGTTGCATCCTTCCTCATTCATCTTTAGATAGTTCAGTGATTGGCTCCTCCTCATCTTTAAGTGTTCCTCACACTCTTGAGCTTTTATTTCACTCGTCCTCGTTCTGCCTAAATTCTTTCCTTTCTCCCACACTGCATCTCCGTCTCTCCGTCTCTCCCCCTCCTTCCCTCCGTCTCCCCCCTCCGTCTCCCCCCGGATGGGCTCTGGGCTTTAAGTCGATCACAGCGGTCTGTAGGACATGAAGACCCCACACTTCACTGCAGGCTCCAGCCGACTTGGCAGAATCAGAGATCAAGATTCATGTTAGACTATCAGTACACCTCGAAACAGCCACATCGACCCTACACACACACACACGTACACACACTACACACTACACACGCACGCACACACGCACACACTCCAATTGTGGTTTCTCACACTTGCAAAGGTGACCTCCCGTGTCCATGTGTGACGTAGTCTGAACAATGGTTCAGTGTTGTGCGGACAAAGGGGGCTTGCCTTGGGACTGAGGCCGGGCCTTCACCCCATGGGGCCTTGGGACTGAGGCCGGGCCTTCACCCCATGGGGCCTTGGGACTGAGGCCGGGCCTTCACCCCATGGGGCCGCCGGGACTGAGGCCGGGCCTTCACCCCATGGGGCCTTGGGACTGAGGCCAGCCTTCACCCCATGGGGCCGCCGGGACTGAGGCTGGGCCTTCACCCCATGGGGCCGCCGGGACTGAGGCCGGGCCTTCACCCCATGGGGCCGCCGGGACTGAGGCCGGGCCTTCACCCCATGGGGCCTTGGGACTGAGGCCGGGCCTTCACCCCATGGGGCCTTGGGACTGAGGCCGGGCCTTCACCCCATGGGGCCTTGGGACTGAGGCCAGCCTTCACCCCATGGGGCCGCCGGGACTGAGGCCGGGCCTTCACCCCATGGGGCCGCCGGGACTGAGGCCGGGCCTTCACCCCATGGGGCCGCCGGGACTGAGGCCGGGCCTTCACCCCATGGGGCCTTGGGACTGAGGCCGGGCCTTCACCCCATGGGGCCTTGGGACTGAGGCCAGCCTTCACCCCATGGGGCCGCCGGGACTGAGGCCGGGCCTTCACCCCATGGGGCCGCCGGGACTGAGGCCGGGCCTTCACCCCATGGGGCCGCCGGGACTGAGGCCGGGCCTTCACCCCATGGGGCCGCCGGGACTGAGGCCGGCCTTCACCCCATGGGGCCGCCGGGACTGAGGCCGGGCCTTCACCCCGCCGGGACCGGACCTCATCAGCCCCGCTCAGCTCTGATTGGGGGGGAGGGCCTTCCTCCTGGCTGGTTGGCACGCTCCATATCAGAGCTCTGCTCTGATTGGGGGGGAGGGCCTTCCTCCTGGCTGGTTGGCACGCCCCCAGAGCTCTGATTGGGGGCCAACCAGCCAGGAGGAGGGCCTTCCTCCCTGATCTCTTGGTGGAGCACGGCGGTGAACGCTGACTGTGAACGCTGGCTGTGAACCAGCTGTTTGAGGCGGTTTAGGGGACATGTTTCTCATCGGAGCGCTGTAGCTCAGCAGACCTTACTCATGGATACAACAAGCTATGGAGCACATTAAAGGAAAGGGAACACTGGAACAGGCACCATATGACCCCTTTAACAAATGTACTGAGTTAGCAAGTGTCTGCATGATGACTTTAAGGACGTGCTTGTGTGGGCACGTGCATGCTCTTAATCCCAGGAAAAGCACTCTTTACAACAAAAACCCTGCACTCACAGGATAGACATAAGCTACAGCTGTCTACGGCTGGCTCCCACTGACACTCGCAAAGGGGGTGTGTGTGTGTGTGTGTGTGTGTGTGTGTGTGTGTGTGTGTGTGTGTGTGTGTGTGTGTGTGTGTGTGTGTGTGTGTGTGTGTGTGTGTGTGTGTGTGTGATAAAGAGTGATGTCCACAGAGATAGAGCGAGTGCCATGTCTCTGATAGATGTAACGGTGTATACTGCAGTGTTTTAAAAGACACAGACAGACAGAGAGACAGACAGACGGACAGACAGACGGACAGACAGAGCGGATGACTCAGCCCCCCCCCCCCCTCCCACCAGCATGACCCAGGACTAGCTCAGAGCTAGCTCAGAGCTAGCTCAGAGCTAGCTCAGAGCTAGCTCTGCTAGCGGCCCTGTAGCCCCAGTGTTGGCTTCTCTCTCGCTGTCGGTCCGAGCCGAGGGGAGGACCGTGGGGTCCTGTCTCTGGGGGCCACGCACTCACTCTCTTCCACACACATCCATTTTAAGTCCCATATTCTTTTAATCCATTGGGATAGCGTGAAGGTTATTGTGTCGTACAATTTCATGTGAAAGCCGTAAAACCTACTAATCAAATTTATTTTAACGTAGTTAATCACGACATGTTTATTATTATTCATTAGTTCGACCTAATTCTGACATGTTGATCACACCCCACCACCTTTAAGTGTCAGGGTTAGGGTTTCATTCTATTGTACACGTGTGTAATCAACCCAGCCTCCCTCCAGATCTCTTGCTCTGTCTCTCTCCCTTTCTCCCCGTCTTTGTCTCTCGACCCATCCCTCCTACCCTCCTAACCCCTTTTCTACAGGCTTCTCTTTCTTTGTTTGTTTCCTCTCCTTATCTCCCCTCGCCCCCCCCCTCATTTACCCAGACACACACCTTCCTTCTCTTTATCATTCTCCCCCTTCCCTCCCTTCGTCCTCCTCTCTCTCCCCCTCTCTCTCTGTGTTTCTCTCTCCCCCTTCCCTCCCTTCGTCCTCCTCTCTCTCCCCCTCTCTCTCTGTTTCTCTCTCCCCCTTCCTCCCTTCGTCCTCCTCTCTCTCCCCCTCTCTCTGTGTTTCTCTCTCCCCCTTTCTTCCCTTCGTCCTCCTCTCTCTCTCCCCCTCTCTCTGTGTTTCTCTCTCCCCCTTCCTCCCTTCGTCCTCCTCTCTCTCCCCCTCTCTCTGTGTTTCTCTCTCCCCCTTTCCTCCCTTCGTCCTCCTCTCTCTCCACCTCTCTCTCTGTTTCTCTCTCCCCCTTCCCTCCCTTCGTCCTCCTCTCTCTCCCCCTCTCTCTGTGTTTCTCTCTCCCCCTTTCCTCCCTTCGTCCTCCTCTCTCTCCCCCTCTCTCTCTGTTTCTCTCTCCCCCTCTCTCTGTGTTTCTCTCTCCCCCTTTCCTCCCTTCGTCCTCCTCTCTCTCCCCCTCTCTGTGTTTCTCTCTCCCCCTTTCCTCCCTTCGTCCTCCTCTCTCTCCCCCTCTCTCTGTGTTTCTCTCTCCCCCTTTCCTCCCTTCATCCTCCTCTCTCTCCCCCTCTCTGTGTTTCTCTATCCCCCTTTCCTCCCTTCGTCCTCCTCTCTCTCCCCCTCTCTCTCCCCCTTTCCTCCCTTCGTCCTTCCCCTACCGCCCTGCCACTCTTATCTTACGACTAACTGTTTCCCTCCTTGTTGAGTCTCTCTGTCCGTCAGACACTCAAGAAAATGTCAATTGTTAGTCCAACTATGATTGGATTATTAAGATGCATGTATACAAGTTAGTCAAACCAAAATCGAATGGAATTGGGTTTCTCATAGTCGGATTAAGACCCCTAGATTATTTGATTGATAGTCGCATTAAGCGTGCATGTTTACGTCAATCGATCTGGAATTGGATTTTGCGTTCTGCCCATGCTCGAGATCTTTTCCGGGGGCCGAGAGCCGTAAGTAGAAGGAGATGCTAGTGGTGGTGATGTCGCCGTAGGAAAACGAGAAACAGCGATTTATTTAAAAAGGTGGCGCAGAAGGTTGTGATCATCAACACGCATTCAGTACACAATTCGCTTCGATTTCACCCAAGGCTGATTTAAAAGTACATGTTTCCCTAAACGTTGGTCATCACCGAGGTTGTAAAATAGTGTTTACGATTCTTTTATTGCGCCGCGGCCGAACTGACGGGGATATTCTCTGATATTATGAATCTTAAGACTGCGTCGGGTACTCTCTGGTACTACAAAGACTCGTAGTGGGGGTTATCTCGGCCGTGTTGGAGAAGGAATTGGGTGTATCTCCCACCTCCCTCCCTCTTCCTCCCCCCTCCCTCTACCTCCCCTACCTCCCCTCATGTTATGTTTCTCATGCGTCCTGCCCCCAGGTCTGATCATCGTTCCCAGTGCGGGCGTGGGCATCGTGCTGGGCGGCTACATCATCAAGAGGCTGAAGCTGGGCGCCCGCGAGTCGGCCAAGCTGGCCATGATCTGCAGCGGCGTGTCGCTGCTCTGCTTCTCCACGCTCTTCATCGTGGGATGTGAGAGCATCAACCTGGGGGGCATCAACATCCCCTACACCACCGGGTGAGCGCCTCCACCCACCTCCACCACCCACTCCCCTACACCACCGGGTGAGCGCCTCCACCCACCTACACCACCCACTCCCCTACACCACCCACTCCCCTACACCACCGGGTGAGGAGCCTCCACCCACTTACACCACCCACTCCCCTACACCACCCAAACCCTGACACCACCCACACCCCTACACCACCGGGTGAGCAGCCCTACACACACACACACACACACACACACACACACACACACACTAGGAGGAGGCTCGCTGGATGTTAAAGAGAAGCTAACAAGCCTCCAGTGTTGATGTCACTGCAGACAGAAATAAGGTGTTAATCTGCTGGCGTGTTCACGAGGTCACACTGGAGACCTCGTGAACTCGGCGCGCGTCGGCGACTCTGTGGGTGGCGCGCTGAACAGGGTTCCCACGGCGACACGGTGTGTGACGCGCTGAACAGGGTTCCCACGGCGACACGGTGTGTGACGGGGTGAACAGGGTTCCCACGGCGACACGGTGTGTGACGGGGTGAACAGGGTTCCTACGGGGACACGTGTGTGACGCGCTGAACAGGGTTGCCACGGTGACACGGTGTGTGACGGGGTGAACAGGGTTCCCACGGCGACACGGTGTGTGACGGGGTGAACAGGGTTCCCACGGCGACACGGTGTGTGACGGGGTGAACAGGGTTCCTACGGGGACACGTGTGTGACGCGCTGAACAGGGTTGCCACGGTGACACGTGTGTGACGGGGTCGATATGGTTCCACGTTCACGCAACGCAACGACCACGCAGACGCTTCAACGCTGTGGAACCTTTATGGTTCTGCAACAGTTTTTTTTGTGAGCAGACCAATCACAGCCCTTGCTGCTGCGTCGCCTCGACGGAAGACTTCTGGGAGGCGTACGGCGCCCATGCGGCGGACGCTAGGAGGGTCCGCAAGGACGAGAGGGGTCGGTAAGCCCCTTGCATTGCGTGACCGTGGGACCATAATCAGCCCTTCGGAGCCCAGCAGGCGTCCTGTCTCTGTACCGAGGACCCCCTCCTCTGGGCCCAGAGGAGGGGTTCTCTCCTCTGGGCCTGAACACCGGGCCCAGAGGAGAGGACCCCCTCCTCTGGGCCCGGTGTTCAGGCCCAGAGGAGAGGACCTCTCCTCTGGGCCCGGTGTTCAGGCCCAGAGACAGTCGGGCTGTGTTCCGGTACCTCTTTGACCTGCTGCACCCAATAATGACACAACCTCTCAGAGCGGTCGTTTGTTAAAGTCCTGGTCTGCCCCAGAGGGTTTAGCACGCCCCTGTGATGTGGAAGGCGCTCTTCATAGTGGGGCCGAGTCCGGAGCCCGGTAGCATGTAGTGTCCTCATGAGGTACGCTCACAGAGTAGCCTCTATTGGTGTCCACACGCCAGACACACGCTAGGCCAGACGTAGCGCTAGGCCAGACGTAGCGCTGCGCTGCTCGCTTCCAGTTGGAGCGCCCGTTGTCTCTCTTCCCGTCCGGGATCAATCGACTAGATCTTATTTAATCTTGAGGTTTCACTCTTCACTCAAGGCTACCAGAGGACGTGGGCTTTCTTAGAACATGCTGATTCCCCCTCGTAACGCCCTGGTCTACGAGGGAACACATTTGTTTACTCTCCGCTGATTGCCTCAGAGATTTGCCTCTGGTTCACATCAGCCGGTCACTGTGACGTGGGGAGTGTTCGGTCCAGGTCATCAGAGGCCACGGTCCAGCGCTGGGAATCCTCTCTGCTGGGACAATAGGAGGAAGTCTGCCCACACACACACACACACACACACACACACACACACACACACTGTACCAGGGCTCTGCACGCTTTGAAGCCATCAAGACGCTGTCGGCCTCTGGCCTCTGGCTGGATCAAACGGTTGGCCGTGCACGCAGGCTCTAGTTAATGACCACATGATGGACATATGTACCCCCGCACAATGACCTTTGAATCGGGATCCTGTGGCGTTCATAACACGCTTTGACTATACGTTGTACTGTACTGAAATGTACACAATGTACTAAATTCACGTTCCCGTAGCTTTCCTGTCCTTCCCTCTCTCCAGCCTGAACCGCTGCTCGCACGCCGGTCGGAGCCAGGCTTAGGCTCAAACAAAGGCTCCGTATTTGCGTGAAACCATTTATGTATTGTATTGTGGTGACTTCATCTGCAAAGACAGCTTGAGCTTTGAAATCCTACACGCCTGTTCTGGAACAGATCCAGACCCTCAAACATATTTCATGTTTATCGTTTTTATGACATAATCATCCTCATAAAATGCCTCAGGAACTAATTCTAATTACATTCGGTGAGTGTCTGTTGACCTGCCACGGCCCTAGGCAAACAATTATTTCCATACACACACGCTCATCACCACACACACACACTGTGTGTGTGTGTGTGTGTGTGTGTGTGTGTGTGTGTGTGTGTGTGTGTGTGTGTGTGTGTGTGTGTGTGTGTGTGTGTTAACTGATTACGTGTGTGGGTGTGTACAGAGAGGGGGTTGGGTGCCGGTCACACACACTCCCTCTCAGCCCTGGGCAGTATTGTGTTAGAGGTGGTCTCAGAGCGGGGGTCCCCCTGTAGACAGAGGGGTCCCTCAGGGGGTCCCCCTGTAGACAGCGGGCCCCTGGGTGTTGGTGTGAGAGCAGGGGCCGTCTCTCACCCATCAGACCAGCGTCATCATAGCAGAAGGAGAGCATTAACTCTGTCTCCCCCTCAGCCCCACCCTGACCATGGCCCACCGCAACCTCACCGGCAGCTGCAACGTCAACTGCGGCTGCAGGATCCACGAGTACGCTCCGGTCTGCGGCTCCGACGGCATCACCTACTTTAACCCCTGCCTGGCCGGCTGCAGTGGGGTGGGGAACGACAGTACGGGGGTCAGTCCACACGCACACACACACACACACACACACACAGACACACACACACACACACACACATACACACACACACACACACACAGACACACACACACACACACACACAGACACACACACACACACACACAGACACAGACACACACACACACACACACACACACAGACACACAGACACACACACACACACACACACACACACACACACACACACACACACACACACACACACACACACACACACACACACACACACATACAGAACCACACAGTGAGTCCTCTACTGATGCTAACAGAACCACACAGTGAGTCCTCTACTGATGCTAACAGAACCACACAGTGAGTCCTCTACTGATGCTAACAGAACCACACAGTGAGTCCTCTGCTGATGCTAACAGAACCACACAGTGAGTCCTCTACTGATGCTAACAGAACCACACAGTGAGTCCTCTACTGATGCTAACAGAACCACACAGTGAGTCCTCTGCTGATGCTAACAGAACCACACAGTGAGTCCTCTGCTGATGCTAACAGAACCACACAGTGAGTCCTCTACTGATGCTAACAGAACCACACAGTGAGTCCTCTACTGATGCTAACAGAACCACACAGTGAGTCCTCTACTGATGCTAACAGAACCACACAGTGAGTCCTCTACTGATGCTAACAGAACCACACAGTGAGTCCTCTACTGATGCTAACAGAACCACACAGTGAGTCCTCTACTGATGCTAACAGAACCACACAGTGAGTCCTCTACTGATGCTAACAGAACCACACAGTGAGTCCTCTACTGATGCTAACAGAACCACACAGTGAGTCCTCTACTGATGCTAACAGAACCACACAGTGAGTCCTCTACTGATGCTAACAGAACCACACAGTGAGTCCTCTACTGATGCTAACAGAACCACACAGTGAGTCCTCTACTGATGCTGATGCTAACAGATTGATGCTGGCTTCATTCACAGAGTCTTGTGTAGTCATCCCTTTGGAGGAAGAAGTACATATTCGTACTACAATCCCATGAAGTGAAGGAACCTAGAAGCTGTAGAGATAGGGGGCCGAGTGCTGGGCCCGGGAACATGTGTACATCATGCATGTCTTAAGGAATGCAAACCCAAGGGCGCGATCCAACAGCCTCTCTATAATAATACACATTTCCTCGTACATGTTCCCGGAAGTCAATATCCAGCAGGAAGTGTCTAGCTCCATAACAATGTCCGACAGGAAATCAAAACAACATTGGTGAAAGTTTTTCTATTGTTAGAGGTGTGTGGGTGTGTGTGTGGTGTGATTGGGTGTGTAGGTGTGTATTTCTCTGAAAAGTACCCTAACTGAATTTTTACATCTCCAAATACGAAGAGAATACTAAATTCCAATATATTTAACTAAGGATTAAACAACCCAGCATCACAAAGTCCACGTATCATCTCCTACCTTACAGAACCTAACTTATTTTAATGAACAGATACTTAGTCGTAGATTATCTTCCGTTAGTCGTTTTAAAGAATGCCGTCGTGGTGTTCCAGTGTCCGTTGTGAGGGCTCGCCTTAGTGGGGGTTGTCCCTGGCATCAGGGTGACTACTCACCCTGTCCACACACTCGTTAGCCTTCTGCCCAGGACCTCGGTGTGGTGGGCTGGTCCACGTGTATAGCCTGCTGTGTGCTGGTCCAGGCTCCTGGTACAGTGTCCAGGCTCCAGTGTGCTGGTCCAGCCTCCAGGCTCCTGGTACACTGTCCAGGCTCCAGTGTGCTGGTCCAGGCTCCTGGTTGCTGGTCCGGTGTGGTGCTGGTCCAGTGTGGTGCTGGTCCTGTGTGGTGCTGGTCCTGTGTGGTGCTGGTCCTGTGTGGTGCTGGTCCCGGCTCCTGGTTGCTGGTCCGGTGTGGTGCTGGTCCGGTGTGGTGCTGGTCCTGTGTGGTGCTGGTCCCGGCTCCTGGTTGCTGGTCCGGTGTGGTGCTGGTCCGGTGTGGTGCTGGTCCTGTGTGGTGCTGGTCCCGGCTCCTGGTTGCTGGTCCGGTGTGGTGCTGGTCCGGTGTGGTGCTGGTCCGGTGTGGTGCTGGTCCCGGCTCCTGGTTGCTGGTCCGGTGTGGTGCTTGTCCGGTGTGGTGCTGGTCCAGTGTGGTGCTGGTCCGGTGTGGTGCTGGTCCAGTGTGGTGCTGGTCCCGGCCCCTGGTTGCTGGTCCGGTGTGGTGCTGGTCCGGTGTGGTGCCGGTCCAGGCTCCTGGTTGATGGTCCGGTGTGGTGCTGGTCCGGTGTGGTGCTGGTCCGGTGTGGTGCTGGTCCGGTGTGGTGCTGGTCCGGTGTGGTGCTGGTCCGGTGTGGTGCTGGTCCAGTGTGGTGCTGGTCCGGTGTGGTGCTGGTCCGGTGTGGTGCCGGTCCAGGCTCCTGGTTGATGGTCCGGTGTGGTGCTGGTCCGGTGTGGTGCTGGTCCGGTGTGGTGCTGGTCCGGTGTGGTGCTGGTCCGGTGTGGTGCTGGTCCGGTGTGTGGTGCTGGTCCGGTGTGTGGTGCTGGTCCAGTGTGGTGCTGGTCCAGTGTGGTGCTGGTCCAGGCTCCTGGTTGATGGTCCGGTGTGGTGCTGGTCCGGTGTGGTGCTGGTCCAGTGTGGTGCTGGTCCGGTGTGGTGCTGGTCCAGTGTGGTGCTGGTCCGGTGTGGTGCTGGTCCGGTGTGGTGCTGGTCCGGTGTGGTGCTGGTCCGGTGTGGTGCTGGTCCAGTGTGGTGCTTGTCCGGTGTGGTGCTGGTCCAGGCTCCTGGTTGATGGTCCGGTGTGGTGCTGGTCCGGTGTGGTGCTGGTCCAGTGTGGTGCTGGTGTGGTGCTGGTCCGGTGTGGTGCTGGTCCGGTGTGGTGCTGGTCCGGTGTGGTGCTGGTCCCGGCTCCTGGTTGATGGTCCGGTGTGGTGCTGGTCCAGTGTGGTGCTGGTCCCGGCTCCTGGTTGCTGGTCCGGGGTCCAGGCTCCTCACCGCGCCGTGTCCCCAGCAGGTCAGGAACTACACGGACTGCGGCTGCGTCCAGAGCCGGCAGGTCATCACGCCGTCGTCTGGAGGCCCGGTCAACCAGCTGGTCATCGTGAAGACCTACCTGAACGAGAACGGCTTCGCTCTGTCGGGGAAGTGCGACCGCACCTGCAATACCCTCATCCCCTTCCTCATCTTCCTCTTCATCGTCACGCTCATCACCGCCTGCGCACAGCCCTCCGCCATCATCGTCACGCTCAGGTTTGGCTCCTCCCCCCTCTATTTGGCCCCTCCCCTCTTTGGCTCCTCCATTACTACCACTGTTTGTTTGTTTTTCTCATTAAGAATTCTGTGTATAAATGACTTAATAGTACAAGGGGTGGAGCTATCTGGAATACGCATCATCACACCGATAATAATGAATCCGTGTTGTTCCCTCCCCAGGTCTGTTGACGAGCAGGAACGGCCTTTCGCTCTGGGGATGCAGTTTGTCCTGCTCAGAACGCTTGGTAAGCAGCTGGTTCATCTTCTTTCTGCTCACCTTCGTGTCCGAACACCGGCCTCAGGCTCCTGTCTCAAAGGGCGCAGCACGTAAAGTAGCGCCATTCATCTGAGTAACCCAGAGCTCTGAGGAATATAGACCGTAACAGCTCACCATCACCGACGTACATCCACAGCATCCACTGTGAGACGTATTCCTCAAGACAAATCCTCCTTTACTTTATCTACATTTAGGGCTTTAGTCAGAAGAAGAAGAAACAACAATATGTCGCCGTCGGTACAGTAAGGATGTTCATAGAACCGAGTGCCAAGCACTAACATGATGTTAAGTACTCTTTTTGCCAGGATGTACAACATACAATCAGTGCATACCTTGGGTGCCAGGACGTACAAACATAGAATTAAGAGTAAGGGAGGGGTGGTAGGGGGTGGGGGGGGCTATGCAGTCTAGGTGAACTGGAAACCAGGGAGACTTGAGTCTCTCCCAGAGCGTCGCCGGGAGTGACTCTGCAGTCCTGGCGTCGGCAGGCAGCTCGTTCCAACATTGCGGTGAAACAGAAGAGTTGTGACTTTGTCCCGTCTTAATTTCCCTCGACTAACAGGCGTGAGTGGTCAGGCTCTTCTCCTCTTGTCCTGTGTGCTCCAGCCTCTCACACACATGACCTCCAGCCGTCTGGAGGCAACACGCAGAGCCAGTGGAATGTGTAGCGGGTGGCTGCAGCAGCCTGCCCTGAGCTCAGCTGTAGCTTAGAGTTAGCCCCAGGGTCAGAGAGCTGCAGCCCTAGCAGGCTCCAGACCTCCACGGTATGCAGCAGCCATGCAAAACAGACGCATTCTCCCCAGGCACATAGCTGTGTGTGTGCGTGTGTGTGTGTGTGTGTGTGTGCGTGTGTGTGTGTGTGTGTGTGTGTGTCAATGTGGCCGAGGGTTGTGTAGGTTTGTAATAAATATAACCGTGTGTGGTTGGATGTCAAGGATGATATTAATTCTGACCAACTTTATATATATTTATGAATTATGTGTGTAAGATTAACTTTTTCTGCTTTGCTGGCATGGAAATGCCGAGATCCAAACATTAAGAAATACTTCCACCTAGTGGTGGCAAAGTGTATTACATATTATTCTCAACATGGTCTTAGTTTTAACGTGTGTGTCCCCAGCCTACATCCCCACCCCCATCTACTTCGGCGCCGTCATCGACACCACCTGCATGCTGTGGCAGCAGGACTGCGGTGTGCACGGCTCCTGCTGGGAGTACGACGTCACCTCCTTCCGCTTCGTGTACTTCGGCCTGGCCGCCAGCCTGAAGTTCGTGGGCTTCATCTTCATCTTCCTCACCTGGTACTCGCTGAAGCACAAGGAGGACAGGCCGGCGGGGGCCGTGCCCGGCGGGCGCCACCTGGCCCTGCCCCCGCCGGGCACGGTCAGCGAGCTCATCTGCCACGCCGGCGGCCACAAGAGCCACGCCCGCACGCGGTCGTGCCCCGTGTTCACGCCCCCCCGGGGAGACCCCGGCCCCAGCCTGCTCCAACGCGGCCACAGCAGCCTCAGTTGCCCCGGTAACGACCTCAAAGCAATAGCCCCGCCCATCCTTGGTTCCGCCCACGTCTGAGGGGGGGGCTCCTTTACTCTTGGGGGGGGGGGGGGGGGGGGGGGGGTTTGCCTTCCCGCTGCCGTTTCCCCAGCAACGGAACAGTGTCCACCTTAACAACCAGTCGTGACGCTCTGTGACGATGGCGGACAGGAAGTGGTCCCCCTCAACTGACGAGCGGCTCGGTAATCCCAGGGCTGGCCATCAGGGCGGCGCCGTACCCCGCTATTTAAATGGTCTTTTTTTATCTTCTGTTATTGTTGTCCCCATCTGCCGCCTAAACACAGTGTCCTCCAGACGTCCATATATGGGCTTACGACTGCACAACATTAACCTGGTGCTACCGCTACTTACTGGAGGGGGCGGGGCATTATACTCTAGCCTACACTGATTGGAGAGTAGACGGACCACTTACAATCCACGCTGCAACTAAAGCACAAATGTATCAACCTTTACTATGCAACATCCCCATGTGCACACACACACACACACGTACACACACACACACACACACACGTACACACACACACACACACACACACACACACGTACACACACACACACACACACACACACACACACACACACACACACACACACACACACACACACACACACACACACACACACACACACACACACACACACACACACACACCGGGCGCCTCCTGACTGCCCGTCCTGTACAGCTCGCTCTACATCACCCGCCTTTGACTGACTTTATCAGAAAGATCTTTTTCCTCTCCTTGTGAGGATGGGTTAGCTGGGCTTCAGCCCGTCCCGTGTGGTCGTGGTCAGTGTTCGGTTCTGGTGTTGCCAGACGTCTTGTTCATGTCGTTCGAAATGGACCCAAGTATTGTATTTCATTTACCCGCTCCCGACGGCCTCCCCTAACTCACCTGGTGTGGACCAGTGCCTCTGGAGACATAGACCTACGCTCGGTAGATATAGACCTACGCTTTGTAGACATAGACTTACGCTCTGTAGATATAGATCTACGCTCTGTAGACATAGACCTACGCTCGGTAGATATAGATCTACGCTCTGTAGACATAGACCTACGCTCTGTAGATATAGATCTACGCTCTGTAGATGTAGACCTACGCTCTGTAGATGTAGACCTACGCTCTGTAGATATAGACCTACGCTCTGAAGATATAGATCTATGCTCCGTAGATATATATATGCTCTTTAGATATAGATCTACGCTCTGGAGATATAGATCTATGCTCCGTAGATATATATATGCTCTTTAGATATAGATCTACGCTCTGGAGATATAGATCTATGCTCTGTCGATATAGATCTATGCTCTGTCGATATAGATCTGTGCTCTGTAGATATAGATCTGTGCTCTGTAGATATAGATCTATGCTCTGTCGATATAGATCTGTGCTCTGTAGATATAAATCTGTGCTCTGTAGATATAGATCTATGCTCTGTAGATATAGATCTATGCTCTGTAGATATAGATCTATGCTCTGTAGATACAGATCTATGCTCTGTAGCCATAGATATAGATCTATGCTCTGTAGCGTCCAGTCTGGGCTAGGTAGCTACCGGGCTAATTAGCTAACCACACCAAGGGCCAATTGCATCTTCTCGGACAAGGGGACGTCTGTGTGCTTACTCATTCTTTGACGGAGGTTCGTTGTTCCATCTTTAATTGAGTGCCCAGGGCTTTCTTATCCAGTGGTCGCCTTGAGCATTGTGCTCACGTCTCCTGTTCCTGGTCAACAGAGGGGAGCTTTATTTCCCGCCAAAGCATCCCTTCTCCTCTTCGTTAAAAGCAAAAAAGGGAAGAGCAGTACAACGGCCCGTCTTATCACGTGCTTAAACTACTTTGTCTTACAGACGTGACGTATACATGTATGTATAAGATACAAGTGGAACCAGATGCGCAAGTAGGAGAATCATTACTTTTGGACATAAGTACTGTAGTTTTTGGGTACTGCTGTGTTTTTAATGAATCAGGCCCAGATATTATTTTCTCTTTTTTCCTTTTTTTATTGATGTTATCGTGATCAATTGCAATCAATCATCAAGAAAATCATCAAACATATTCATAACTTAGGCTTTGTATTCTAATGGCTTCTTACTCGTCATCAGATGTACATAGTACTTTTTTAGTAGTCGTTTTAGGCTTTAATCAATTAGAGCAGTGAGCATGTAACTGATGAAGGCCCTTTATCAAACGATCATCTGATAGCAACAATTCCATTTATGGGTGTTGGTGGCTCTCTAGTGGACAGAATTAAGATTGTTTAGGAAGGCCAATGAATGTTTCTGTTAGTTGTAGTATTGAACAGTGAAGAGTTGGCAATGGGGTAAATGTGTAATATAATCACTGCACAGCTTTCCACTTATCATAAAAAACTCTTCAGCCCCAGTTTATCGCAAAAAACGATCCAGTACACACCTGGTTCAAATCTCATTGTTGTGCCTATAAATCGGGTGTAAGGTGACTACCGTTAAAACAAACAATAAGCACAACGTAGCCCTTACTGGAATGACTTGTCTTTTGTTCTCTTTGCTCTTCAATTTTGCTGACCTACAATTTTACGATGTTCGTGCACATTTAACTCAAGTCTGTTGAACCAAAACCGTTTTTTATTTCAAGGAAAGATTGTGCAGTGATTAAACCATTACCGACCTAACCTTTACCATGTTTCATTGTAGTTTGAAAGTGTGTGGGTGTGTGACTAATGCCAAATTATGTTTAATCTTAGGGTTATCTTTAAGAAGTAGTACCTCAAATTACATATTCCTGTGCTTGTGTAAATATTTTAAGCTAACTATACAGCTCAAAGTTAGAAGCCTATTTATGATCTAACCTGTAACAATGTAGTCTTTAAAATGGAAACATAAAAAATGATAAAAGATAACAAAGAAAGCAACATTACTTTGTTTCATGGTGCCTGACCAATATTTTAATTGCAAGGGGATGTGTTACTGTTTTAATTTGAATGAACCTTTTTGTTAAGAGAACTCCATGTTGCTAAGATTCCCAGAATTCCATCTTATTTTCTTTCATTCGTCTCAAACCGATTCTGGTCGATGAGCCGTTAAACACTGACGGCCTCGGATAGTACAGTTTCCAGGAAAAGGGTACAATATTCTGCCAGGAACCGCACAAACGGATGTGTCCCGGTTGTGTCCCAGAGAAGGTGGTGTCTGGCGGGGTCCTGCTCTGAAACGTCTCCATCCTACCTTGTGTATTGCAGCTTGTGCAGCGCACCGCACTGGCCTTTAGTATTTAAATCCCGACCTCCGGGTTCGGCCTTGACTTTGGGTTGTAGAAGAAACACAGAAAAGAATGCCGGGAAACACTTTCCATTGCATATAAGGCCCGTTTTATTTGATGGCTCTGGATAATTTCATCCTTTCTCTGGTTTATTGACCTAACCAAACCTCCCAACACCTGAAATAGTTAATCTCAGTCTTAAATCAGTTCAATAATCGGAATAACTGGGAAAGACAATGATAGGAATAGATACCAACACAAGGGTCAAGCTGCAATAGATAACGTCAGAGGATGAGAAGCAGGTCTTTCTCTCTTGTACTGTATCGAGGAACGCTCCAATACCTGCATGGGGGCACTTTCAACGGGCCTTATTCTCCTGCTGGCCATCTTGGCTCTGAACACCAGCTTGGTGGGGGTCAGAGTGTGGAGGGACGTCCCCCACCCAGCGGGCGTTTGGATGGCCACGGTGAATAAGATGGCTGCCAGGTGATGTCCCTATGCTATTGACTCCCAGATGACACCACTGCAATCATACTTTCCTGAGGATCTGGGCGATACTCGAGGTGTTAGCTGGGAACTCCTACAATTCATATCCAGTGAAAATAATGGCATTAATTCATTCCAACTGTACACCTCACTTTTCCGATAAACAGATGCCTAGACTACTACTACTTCTACTACTGCGATCGTTATGACTTCAGGTAGATTTGCTTCAGTTTTATTTTAAAACAGTATTTGGAGGCTGGAAGGTGTTTGCCTTAATGGACGTACGTTGTGTTCTGATGGCCCGGCTTTCTCCTCTGCTCTCTGTGTTCCTCAGGCGCTAAAAACAAGTCTTAATGATGTTGGTGAGCAGTTGGTTTACAGAGGCCTTGAATACTGGATATTTGTCATTAAAAAAAGATTAAAGTCTCATTCGCGTATTGATTCAATTTGTTCATAAATGACATCTCCATTGCTCACTTGACATGCAGTATTGTGCCTTTGACACTGATGACCACGTGGGGAATGTATCGTCGACATCACTACTGCATCAAACAGTCCCAGAAGCATTTCTTTCCTATTGGCTGTTTTCTTTAGAATGTCCCCTTATACAGTTCGGTTAAATTGAGTAAAGAAGAAGGATTTCATGATGAAGGATTTACAAAGCGACCTACAATAGCCGGGGCCCTGGGGGAGGGAGCTCATGGGCTACTGTTGTACATGAACTTGTTGAGCCAGTGGAGCATGTCCGACCGGGCCTCCAGGATGTGAGGTCTGTCCGAGGGGTTAATGTCTTCCCTCCTTCGGTGGACAAACCCGTGAGACTGCTCCGGAAAAATCTTCACCTGATGGTCCACGCTGCACTTCTCCTTCAGTCCAGCCTGAAGAACGCTGACCTGAGGAAGGCGAAGGCATTAATCCTCACACACAGAGGGAAATATTAACGGCGAAGCTGTTCCATTTGAACAAAGATGTGGACGGAAAAGAGATCGAACAAACCTGTTCAAGTGGTACAACCTCGTCCTTCTCCGCAAAGATGAACAGAACCGGGCTCTTTAGTTCATAGCAGTCCTCCCTTTCCTTTATGATCCCTGTCAGCATCAGAGCACAACACACTTCATAAGACATTAGGGCCGCCACCGGCCACTCAACACTGTCTGGATGTCTGGATACGGTAGTTTACTGTAATGTCTGGATACGGTAGTTTACTGTAATGTCTGGATACGATAGTTTTACTGTAATGTCTGGATACAGTAGTTAACTAATGTCTGGATACGGTTGTTAACTAATGTCTGGATACGGTAGTTTACTGTAATGTCTGGATACGGTAGTTAACTGTAATGTCTGGATACGGTTGTTAACTAATGTCTGGATACGATAGTTTACTGTAATGTCTGGATACGGTAGTTAACTGTAATGTCTGGATACGGTAGTTAACTGTAATGTCTGGATACGATAGTTTACTGTAATGTCTGGATACGGTAGTTTACTGTAATGTCTGGATACGGTAGTTAACTGTGGGCCCCTACCGTAGACGGAGACCCCCGCTGTAATGTGGGGGTAGTTGAGGGCCAGGTGATGCACGGCCACGCCTCCCCAACAGAAGCCCACCGATCCAATGAGGCGGACCCCGCACTGCTCCTTCAGGAACCTCAGGACCGCCTCCACCTCTCTGAGCGGAGCCCAGGTTCATGTCACTGACTTAGTCTCTGAGATCCTCTCATGTCATATGGGAGCCAAATCAAACTACTACTACATGGTTTCACTTCATTGTATGATCTTTCTTTTCTCATTAACATTGCTAGAGCCGTGGTGTTTTGATTGATTATTAAGTTTCCTTTCATCCATGCAGCAATGTTATTGATAAAGTACACTCAAAACCCGGATGACTTGGTCGGGTCACCTGTTTATATCGGTAGGCTTCTTATCCTCACACCACTCCTGGAACTTTGACCAGTCACTCGTTGGGCTCCAAGGATCCTTTCCGACATAGAAATCCGGACAAACCGCACTATAAGGTAAAGCAAAAGAACAAACCTGGCCAGTAAATTATACCATCTCGTAATTAACAATGGATTTAATGTTTATTTATATGAATATGCTAATTAAACAGGCAGGGTACATACATGTATCCATTTTCCGCCAACATATCGGCCATATATCTGGTATTAGGCAATGTCCATCCATAGATGTCATGAATGACAATCACGGCCTTGTCAGAGCCAGAAGACGGCTTCACCACGTACGACTTGATATGCTCTATTTGAACCTCTTGCCCGAGTCCACCGTAATCCATCCGGTCACCAATATCACACGGGCACGGCTTTGCTTCGTTTGCCATCTGAATATTTAATAAAATAAATATTTTAACATATAAGCCTGTTTATGAAACGAATCAAAACACAAAGATAAGCACAGGTAGAAAACGACAGAGCATGACACAGAGAGGCCAAGAATGTGAGGGTTCTGCTTGAACCGGGTACCGTGTGATTGGGAAAGAGTTGATAACATGACCTAGCGGTCAATGCACCTTTACCACAGCACGGCACCACACAACCCCGCATGTGACTTATCAACCACTTTGATTAGAACCAAATATTGTTGACGCAGATATCCTGCAAGAGTTGTCGCTATACCGACCTTTGCGTTACGTTTGAAGGAGTAGCAGAAACAACGACGATCCGTAGCCTACCAGAGGAACCAGATACGTCCACCGGAACAATGTTTCCCCGGATTTGCTTGTTGGACGCCCCTGATGACGTACAAAACCAATCCGATTTTGAGCTCTGAAAGGATACATGAGCTTTTTCTTTTTACAATGAACAGGAGTCGGGTTCTCTGCCCAACTGTGCCACCTCAAAAGGTGCCGCTGGGATTCGAACCCAGGATCTCCTGTTTACTAGACAGGCGCTTTAACCATCTAAGCCACGGCGCCGTCCACTTCTATTGCCTATTGGCATGGATTCAATTCCCAAATAGACATAAAACGTACAGAAAACACATGCATAATGCTACAAGGGAACAATACGGGGAGAAATGGGACGTTATGGTGCGATATTGTTTAGTTTTCGTTTGAAAGATGTTATTCTTCCAATAATAGCCAACAATGTTCAGTCAAAGGTAATGAACATGAATTTTAGGGCAAATAAATGACCCTATTATGTAAAAATGTTTTGTTTTTTAAGTTGTTCGGGCAACGCATACTTTTTGCAATGTTTGGCAGGACACATGCTGGACCTATTTCCGTCACCAGATGTCGCCCTTTGACCGTCTTTTCATAGTTATAAACTATTGTCGTAAGTGTTTCCGTTAATATAAGAACATTCGTTTTTCTTGTTTAACAATTCAGTCTGTTTTTATAATTCTATGATGAAATTGCACAATTTATTAATCAAATGTACACTTAAATTCTGCATCTCCAGTTGTTCAACCGTGTTCTACAGTGACGGAAGTTTGCTACCGTAAATCAGGAGTACTGTCGTAAAGAACATACGCCAGAAGAGGGCGGTAATGCACCAAGTTGTGGATGCCAACCGCCGTAAAACCCCAAGTAGAAGAAGAAGAAGAACAACATACGCGTCGCTAACTGGGCTAGCGAGGCGAGGTTAACAGGCTAGCTGTTTTCTCGTCCACTTTGATCCTATTTTTGGACTTATACAATGCAATGTGATCCAAACCTTAAGATATCAATCTGCTATTAAACCACTATAATTGGCCGCGGGTGTGATTTCCTACGCTGACACTGATCGGACGTAACGTTACCTCAGCCAGCGCTGATATTTAATTTCTGTGGACACCATTTTAGGACTGTCATCCTTTCTCTGTGGCTCCCTGCGCTTGACGTGACTATTGTTATTATAGCTGGACGTGATTATTGTTATTATAACCGGACGTGATCATTGTTATATTATATGTGTGGCGGATGGATCCCAAGTAGAGCACCCTGGTGAAGACACTGTCCGGCTGCCATCCAAATACAATGGACACAGCGGAGGAAGGTACATAAAGGAATCTAGCCAACAGTGAACCAGGATGAGTGACATAACATGAGAAATGTTGTATTTGTTCTAGAATAAACAAAAGTCACACTCCGTGCAGACGTCTTTTGAGGACCGTGACATCACTGAGTTGCGTTACGGGACATAAAGAGCCAGAGTGCATTGTGCTGCTGATGGTCATGACTCTCGTACAAGCCTGCATTGGCGAATTACATTTATTAAAACATAGTTGTATGACATGCTATTACAACTCGACAACGATCTATAACTCTGCCTCCTTGTATCCTCCAGCGGACATCTGTCGTGTGTGCCGGTCTGAAGGGACGCAGGACAAGCCCCTGTACCATCCGTGTGTCTGCACCGGCAGTATTAAGTTCATACACCAGGAATGGTAAGGGACGTGGATTTCCCCTCTGTGGGAAAATAGACCTATATAATTTTTGAAGGATTATAGTTGACATCTGGCTTTATATGCTGTAGGAGCTGAGATAAGCTGGAAAAACCCTTGCTTCTTAAAAGGATCATCAGATGCTCACCAGTATATACAAACATTCCTTGTACCTAACACTCTTCTGAAGAGGTCTAGACGACCTGGTGGTGAGAGCATGTTGTGAAGGGGATGGATGAGGGAGGCGAGGTTGAAGGATGAGGGACACTGGGTGAAAGGTTTGCCACTAAAACATGACAAAGCGAGTTGTGATTGGAGACGTGAGCAGAAGGGGACCACGTCAGTGGGTGAGGGGAGGTCCCCTCTTGGCCCTGTTCGATAGCGGCCCTGGGACCACGGGAGGAACCACGGAGCGTGGCGGTACGATCTGTGGTTCTGCTCTTGTACTACTCTCTTAAAATTCTTCATAAAGGTCTTATACTTTATTCAGCTTCCTGATGTCTTTTCTAATTAGAGTAGTAAGTGTTGTACACTTACTACTCAGCTGACTTAGAAAGGAGTCAGCTGAGGTGGTTCGGGCATCTGGTAAGGATGCCCACTGGGCGCCTCCCTTGGGAGGTGTTTCAGGCACGTCCAGTGGGGAGGAGACCTCGGGGAAGACCCAGGACTAGGTGGAGAGATTATATCTCAACACTGGCCTGGGAACGCCTCGGGATCCCCCCGTCAGAGCTGGTCAATGTGGGAAAGGGAAGTCTGGGGCCCCCTGCTTGAGCTGCTCCCCCCGCGACCCGACCCCGGATAAGCGGACGAAGATGAGATGAGATGGTGTGTACATTCCACAAAACTCAATATTTCCCAACCACCATAATAATAATAATAATTGATCCGTTTTTTATAGCGCTTTTTCAAGTACTCAAAGACACTATAATAACATGTTATATTGTTATTTGTAATTGGAAGAATTAGTTTGGGGAAATTATACACTTTATCACAATTTATTTTACACACTAGGCCTATATTTATGAATATGGCTATAACAAGTTAGCTTTAACAAGTTAATAAAACAAATGAGTGTGGTGGAGTCAGCTTTTCTGTCGATTGTCTTTCATATCAGGTGCATTTATGTCTAGCTTGGTAATGATACGGCCATGTGGTTGAGGACCAGGCTGTGTTTGACTTGTAGTTTGGTCCTTCTGGTTCTGCTGTGTCCTCCTCTATCCTTTGTGTTGACTGTTCACCAGAGAACTGGCGCTGAATGCAAAAGCCCGGTCTGGATTGTTCTGTAGAAAATAGTTGACCTGCAGTAATCGTCCACTTCGCCCCCCTCCCACGAAGAAGAGACGAGCTAGTTTCCCCTCCCCATCTCTGTGGGTCCGTTACTACTTACTACAGATAGAGGATGTGTTGAAATCATCATGATCATGCTATGATAACCGGCCTTTCTTTAGTGCCCAGCCAATATGTTGGTAATAATCAGGGACTTACACCATCAAGCTTGTGATCGCCAGCTATTGGCTATGTATCATGTGAAACAACATAATCACATGGTTTAATGCATTGTTTTTGTCGCTGACTTCCTATTTTGCCCTTTTTCGCTTTGGAAAATGTCATCGACGCCTGTTGACCATTTCCAGTCCCCTCTAAAGTCCAGACACACTGCATCGAGGTCTTTGGTCTCAGTTATATTTGGTTGTGTGATCCGGGATAATCCATTCATGTTTTTTCAGTTCATTGGAAACCATAAACTATGTCTTCAGAGTGATGCATTAATGGATGCAGAATAGCGACGGGTAAATAAATACAAATGAAAGGTCAATTCTCTACCTGTATTTGTCTAGGGAGATTTTAAGGATCCTGTGTTGTGAGTGTAAGATACTGTAGAAGACAGTCGGCTGTCAAAAAACGAAAAAAGTCATGTCAGAATTCTGTAACTTGTTCTAAATCTTCCATGTGTGATCTCTCTCCAGCTTGGTCCAGTGGCTCAAACACAGCCGCAAGGAGTATTGTGAATTATGCAAGCACAGATTTGCATTCACCCCAAGTAAGTTGTGGGTGGATTATGGACTTGAATATGTATTTTTCTTATAAATAAATAAATATATATTATGTCAACACAATTGACATAATAGGTACAACATTCATTTGTTGGACTGTATTGTATGCGAGCTTGGAGTGATGATTTGGTGGTGTCTTGCACCTAATGGTGCGGTCATGTGACCCTGTAAATCATTTTAATCACCTGTCGGTCACATGTGAATTTGAAGAGTGAACCCGACGAAGCAACAGCGATACGCGTCATTCACAAAATAAATCAGCTAATCTGCTTACACCAGTGTGCAGTGATTTTACACTTCTTTGACTTGATATACATACATATATATATATATAACTTTTTTAAGACAGATGTATTCTCATCATACTGGCAAAACACGTGTGTAAGTCCAGCCATGGCCAGATTTATTTAGTTATTTAGTTCTCTGATGTTGGGCCATGGAGACGCCAGTGCTGTCGTGTTGTCCATGTTGTCTCGGCGCGGTTAAAGCCCATCTCTCTCCCCAGTCTACTCCCCGGACATGCCCTCCCGGCTGCCCGTCCAGGACATCTGCGCCGGTCTGCTGTCCAGCGTGGGCACGGCCATCCGCTACTGGTTCCACTACACCCTGGTGGCCTTCGCCTGGCTAGGGGTGGTCCCGCTGACCGCATGTAAGCACTGAGCCACGCCCCCCAGGAGACACCTGGTGGACCACTAGTGTCAGGAACACCTGGTGGACCACTAGTGTCAGGAACCAGGAGACACCTGGTGGACCACTAGTGTCAGGAACCAGGAGACACCTGGTGGACCACTAGTGAACGGTCCACCTGGTGGACCACTAGTGAACGGACCACTAGTGAACGGGTCCAGCTGTGCGTTACCAGGTAACACCTGGTGGACCACTAGTGTCAGGAACACCTGGTGGACCACTAGTGTCAGGAACACCTGGTGGACCACTAGTGTCAGGAACACCTGGTGGACCACTAGTGAACGGTCCACCTGGTGGACCGTTCACTAGTGGTCCACCAGGTGTTACCTGGTAACGCACAGCTGGACCCCACTAGTGAAGGGGTCCAGCTGTGCGTTACCAGGTAACACCTGGTGGACCCTTAGTGTCAGGAAGGGGTCCAGCTGTGCGTTACCATGACGCCCTCCTGGTGTGGATGCAACGCAATGACGTCCCGCAATAAAAAAAGAAGTCACTGTTGATTGATCCAGATTTGATTTGGATAGATATTGGATGATTCCGCTCTGTAATGAAGCCATCTTAAGGGGGAACTACCAGGCCACTGAGTGGTGTTAACCAAGGACTGAAAACACACGTCAGGATCATTAGGCCACATGACCATGTGTTGTAGTGTTTTACAACCTGCTCATTGATTACATACTGTGGGGTGGTACCAGCTGAACCTGACTCTCTGTGACCTCACCGGCTTCCCTTTATGTTTATGATTTAATAGGATTAAGATGATTAGAGCCTTAGTAACGGGTGTGTGTGTGTGGGGGGGAGTCTGTAAATCTCCATCAGTACACCCCAGTGCATGTGTTTAGTTTTTATCACGCTATTGATGGATCAGAATTAAGTTATACATTTTAGAAATCGCAACAAAGAAACTGTTTAAAGGGTACCATTTACAAACAACAAGATTCACTTTTTCATAAATTTGTTTCATGCTTTGTAAAGTTTGTGTCTAAGTAGGACACACCTAAGTACACCTAAGAGAAACGGTCAGTCTAGTGTAAGATGTAACACGATGTCTGGTGTTTTCTGACAGGCCGCATCTACAAGTGTCTGTTTACCGGCTCTGTGAGCTCCCTCCTGACGCTGCCACTGGACATGCTCTCCACGTGAGTCCTCCTCCTCCTCTCCTCCACCTCCTCCTCCCCCTCCCCCTCCTCCTCCCCCTCCTCCCCCTCCCCCCTCCTCCTCCTCCCTCCCCCTCCTCCTCCCCCTCCTCCTCCCCTCTCCCTCCCCCTCCCCCTCCTCCTCCCCCTCCCCCTCCTCCTCCCCCTCCCCCTCCTCTTCCCCCTCTCCCTCCCTCTCCTCCTCCTCCTCCTCCTCCCACCCTCCTCCCCCTCTCTCCCCTCCTCCCTCCCCCTCCTCCCCTCCTCCTCCTCCCCCCCTCCCCCCTCCTCCTCCCCCTCTCCTCCTCCAGCTGAGCTCCACTCAGTTCATACCAAACCTCCTGCTGGTTCAGTTGTTCACACATTGTTTTTGTGTCCTTGGTGGTTACTCCACCGGGGGGCTTACTCCACCGGGGGGGTTACTCCACCGGGGGGTTACTCCACCGGGGGGTTACTCCCTTACTCACCGGGGGGCTTACTCCACCGGGGGGCTTACTCCACCGGGGGGCTACCTCCCACCGGGGGGCTACTCCACCGGGGGGTTACTCCACCGGGGGCTTACTTTTCCACCGGGGGGTCTACTCCACCGGGGGTTACTCCGGGCTTACTCCACCGGGGGGTTACTCCACCGGGGGGCTACTCCACCGGGGGTTACTCCACCGGGGGGTTACTCCACCGGGGGGTTACTCCACCGGGGGGCTACTCCACCGGGGGCTTACTCCACCGGGGGGCTACTCCACCGGGGGGTTACTCCACCGGGGGGTTACTCCACCGGGGGGTTACTCCACCGGGGGGTTACTCCACCGGGGGGTTACTCCACTGGGGGGTTACTCCACCGGGGGGTTACTCCACTGGGGGGTTACTCCACTGGGGGGTTACTCCACCGGGGGGTTACTCCACTGGGGGTTACTCCACTGGGGGGTTACTCCACCGGGGGCTTACTCCACCGGGGGCTTACTCCACCGGGGGGTTACTCCACCGGGGGCTTACTCCACTGGGGGTTACTCCACCGGGGGGCTACTCCACCGGGGGGCTACTCCACCGGGGGGTTACTCCACTGGGGGGTTACTCCACCGGGGGGTTACTCCACTGGGGGATACTCCACTGGGGGTTACTCCACCGGGGGTTACTCCACTGGGGGGTTACTCCACCGGGGGGTTACTCCACTGGGGGGTTACTCCACCGGGGGGTTACTCCACGGGGGGTTACTCCACTGGGGGGCTACTCCACCGGGGGGTTACTCCACTGGGGGGTTACTCCACTGGGGGGTTACTCCACCGGGGGGCTACTCCACCGGGGGGTTACTCCACTGGGGGGTTACTCCACTGGGGGGCTACTCCACCGGGGGGTTACTCCACCGGGGGGTTACTCCACCGGGGGGTTACTCCACCGGGGGGTTACTCCACTGGGGGGTTACTCCACTGGGGGGTTACTCCACTGGGGGATACTCCAACCTTTGTGTGTGAGTGTGAGCAGCAGCACTGCGCTCAGGGTGAATGACACGTGTTACAGTGTTACATGTTACAGTGACACGTGTTACAGTGTTACATGTTACAGTGACACGTGTTACAAGTGACACTTGTTACAGTGACACTTGTTACGTGTTACAGTGACACGTGTTACAGTGACACGTGTTACAGTGACACGTGTTGGGCGGTTAACACTGTAACACGTGTCACTGTAACACGTGTCACTGTAACACGTGTCACTGTACACGTGTCACTGTAACACGTGTCACTGTAACACGTAACAAGTGTCACTGTAACACGTGTCACTGTAACACGTGTTACAGTGACACGTGTTACAGTGACACGTGTTACAGTGACACGTTCTAACGTTGATGACACTCCAGCCTCCCTGAGGCATGCGCTCTGATTGGACGGCTGCGTCTGTCCGTCTGGCCGGGTTCAGCTGTGACGTGCCTGTGTGTGTGTGTGTGTGTGTGTGTGTGTGTGTGTGTGTGGTGTGTCGCTCCAGGGAGAACCTGCTGGCTGACTGTCTGCAGGGCTGCTTCGTGGTCACCTGCACCCTGTGTGCGTTCATCAGCCTGGTCTGGCTCCGGGAGCAGATCGTCCACGGTGGCGCCCCCCACTGCTGGAGCAGCACCAGGCACAGCAGGCCAACGCAGCGGGGGCAAACAATGAGGTGAGGGGAGGGGGAGAGGGAGGTGAGGGGAGGGGGAGAGGGAGAGAGGGAGGGTGGGAGAGAGGGGGGGGGGGGGAGAGGGAGGGTGGGAGAGAGGGGGGGGGGAGAGGGAGGGAGAGAGGGAGGGTGAGAGAGAGGGAGGGAGGGAGAGAGGGGGGGAGAGAGAGGGGGAGAGGGGGAGAGAGGGAGAGAGGGGGAGAGGGGGGGGGGAGGGAGAGGGAGGGGGGGAGAGAGGGGGGGGGGGGGAGAGGGAGGGTGAGAGAGAGGGAGGGAGGGAGAGAGGGGGGGGAGAGAGGGAGAGAGAGGGGGAGAGGGGGAGAGGGGGAGGGGGAGAGAGGGGAGAGAGGGGGGGTAGAGAGAGAGAGAGAGAGAGATTCCCCATCATGGACCAGCCCAGTGTCCTCCCCCCAACCTGTCCTGGGGGTCAGAGGTGGCCAGCAGCTCTTCAGTCCCTCCCCCTCCTGAAGGCCCCGTCGTCCAGGGCTGAGGGCCCCCCCCACTAACCCTCATGGGGAGTCCTCCTGATCACCCCCTGCCCCCCCACAGGCCCCGGCCGCGGGCCAGGGAGCAGCGGCGGACCCCCCGCCGGCCCCGCCCCCGCCCGCGGACCCCCCCGCCCGCAACGACGCCCAACCCCCGCCCCCGGACGGCCCCCCCGCCCAGAACCCCGAGCTGGAGGAGGAGGAGGAGGGGGGGGGCGGCGGCAGAGGACCCCGACGCCAACAACGCCGCGCAAGGTCGGTGGGGTGTGTGTGTGTGTCTCTCTCTCTCTCTCTCTGTCTCTGTCTCTGTGTCTCTGTCTGTGTGTCTGTGTGTGTGTGTGTGTGTGTGTGCGTGTGTGCGCGTGCGCGCGTGTGTGTGTGGTCTGCTGGTTTAGTGTGACCTTGTTTACCGAGCGTCTCTCCTTCAGACGACATGAACTGGAACGCTCTGGAGTGGGACCGGGCCGCCGAGGAACTCACCTGGGAGCGGGTCAGCACACACACACACACACACACACACACACACACACACACACACACACACACACACACACACACACACACACACACACACACACACACACACATACACACACACACAGCTCTATGTTTACCTTCATTCTTCATTGAGCGCTGCTTCTGTTGCTCACTCTGCCTTACTGCCTGTTGCTCACTCTGCCTTACTGCCTGTTGCTCACTCTGCCTTACTGCCTGTTGCTCCCCCCTACAGATGCTGGGGCTGGATGGATCGCTGGTGTTCCTGGTGAGTCTGCACCCCGTCCCCAATACAGCTGTCCATTCTGTGTTCAGGGGTACCTGACCGTGTGTGTGTGTGTGTGTGGTTCTGCAGGAGCATGTGTTCTGGGTGGTGTCCCTGAATACCCTCTTCATCCTGGTCTTCGGTAAGCACAGTACTTTACATATTAACTTAATATTATAACGATGCTCTGGAATCTGGAATAAGTTTCTCTATTTATGGACCATAAGCTCAGCTATAACATCATATCTGGTGTGTGTGATGACCCTATGATATATGATATACGATATACGATAGAGTGATGGTATAGCGTCTATAACATCATATCTGGAGTGTGTGATGAGCCTATGATATATGATATACGATAGAGTGATGGTATAGCGTCTATAACATCATATCTGGAGTGTGTGATGACCCTATGATATACGATAGAGTGATGGTATAGCGTCTATAACATCATATCTGGTGTGTGTGATGAGCCTATGATATATGATATACGATAGTGATGGTATAGCGTCTATAACATCATATCTGGAGTGTGTGATGACCCTATGATATATGATATACGATAGTGATGGTATAGCGTCTATAACATCATATCTGGAGTGTGATGACCCTATGATATATGATATATGATATACGATAGAGTGATGGTGTCGGGTAACCTCTGTCCTGTTTCAGCCTTCTGTCCCTACCACATCGGCCACTTCTCCGTCGTGGGACTCGGGTTCGAGGACTACGTAAGGAAGCTCGTCCCGTTCAGGGGTCCTCAGCGGTCTGTGAATGATGCTCCAGGCTCAGTGTTCTCTGTGTGTCCGTTGTGTAGGTGCAGGCGTCCCACTTTGAGGGCCTGATCACGACCATCGTGGGCTACATCCTGCTGGCCATGAGCCTGATCCTCTGTCACGTATCCTCACACCACCCACTGCTGCCATTAGGGCACAGCGACCCACGCACTGTGTGTGTGTGTCCACTTGTTTGTGTGTGTGTGTGTGTGTGTGTGTGTATGTGTGTGTTCTCCTCTTGTGTGTGTGTTTCTCCACATGTGTGTGTGTGTGTTGCTCCACTTGTTTGTGTGTGTGTTGCTCCACTTGTTTGTGTGTGCGTGTGTTTCTCTGTGTGTGTGTGTGTGTATGTGTGTGTTTCTCCACTTGTTTGTGTGTGTGTGTGTGTGTGTGTTTCTCCACTTGTTTGTGTGCGTGTGTGTGTGCGTGTGTTTCTCCGTGTGTGTGTGTGTGTGTGTGTGTATGTGTGTGTTTCCCACTTGTTTGTGTGTGTGTGTGTGTGTGTGTGTGTGTTTCTCCGTGTGTGTGCGTGTGTTTCTCCGTGTGTGTGTGTCTGTGTGTGTTTCCCACTTGTTTGTGTGTGTGTGTGTGTGTGTTTCTCCGTGTGTGTGTGTGTGTGCGCGTGTGTTTCTCCGTGTGTGTGCGTGTGTTTCTCCGTGTGTGTGTGTGTGTATGTGTGTGTTTCCCACTTGTTTGTGTGTGTGCGTGTGTTTCTCCGTGTGTGTGTGTGTGTATGTGTGTGTTTCCCACTTGTTTGTGTGTGTGTTTGTGTGTGTGTGCGTGTGTTTCTCTGTGTGTGTGTGTGTGTGTGTGCGTGTGTTTCTCTGTGTGTGTGTGTGTGTTCTCCTTAACCTCGGCTCCAGGGTCTCGCGGCGCTGGTCCGGTTCCAGCGCTCCAGACGCCTGCTGGGGGTCTGCTACATCGTCGTCAAGGTAACGGTCCACCGGGCCTTCTGCCCGGCTCCTTCATGGGTGAGGCGTTCCTCACCCTTTATGGGTGAGGCGTTCCTCAGCCTTTATGGGTGAGGCGTTCCTCACCCTTTATGGGTGAGGTGTTCCTCTGTGGGGGGGGGGGAACACGTCAGAAAGGAGGTTTTTTGGAAGGCTTCGGTAAACCTTTTTAGTGATGAAATGCACGGTGAATAATGGACTCGTATTGAAGCCTTTATGAAAATGTCTTAATGTTTGTATATTATTGACACCAGATATTGTACCAGGTCAGGCTTTATCTACAGTTTTATAAATGTATTTTGGTTCGTTTCACCACAAGAAACGTGGATTAAATTCTAAAGTCTACTCATTGATATAACTCTTCCCGCTGCAACACAACCAGGCTGTAAGGATTAAGCCATAAACTAACCGTCATTAGCCATAAACTAAATGTCATCTGTCAATTTATGTTTCAAATCCACAAACTGCCCACCAACACCTAACCCTGCGGTCATAGTGCCACGTGAGCGTGGTGCTGGTGTTACTGATCCTCCTCTACTGTGTGAACCCTCAGGTCTCTCTCCTGGTGGTGGTGGAGATAGGAGTGTTCCCCTCATCTGCGGCTGGTGGCTCGACATCTGCTCTTTAGTAAGCACGCACACACACACACACACACACACACACACACACACAGACACAGACACAGACACAGACACAGACACAGACACAGACACAGACACAGACACAGACACACACACATACACACACACATTACACACACACATTACACACACACACACACACACACACACACAGCCTCTCTCCTGGTCTAAATGCCGTGGTTTCCCTTCATTCAGTAAACATTGAACATTAGCAGCAGCATTTCAAACGTACTGTGTTGAACTTGGACGGTAATGAGGTGATTAACCCACCTCTTGAACGCTTGAGGCCCACCAGGTTATTGCTCACTATTTAGTCAAGGAGTCGACTCTCATCAGGGGAGACGACCTCCGCCTTAATTTTAGGAGCCGCCGGGGGCCTCTGGCTCCGGGAGCCCCCCAGGAGGCCCCCCCTGCTGGGTCCATCGGGACTCGAGCCCACAACCTTTTGGGCCAGCAGAGACAACACCCGCTTTAGAACGCCCAACACTGTTCAACGTCTTCAAAGTCCAACTGAACGCTCTTCCTCCTCCTCTGGTGTTAAATATAAGAGTCTTCACCCCCCCCCCCCCCTGCAGGAGATGTTTGACGCCTCGCTGAAGGACCGAGAGCTGAGCTTCAAGTCGTCCCCGGGCACCACCATGTTCCTCCACTGGCTGGTGGGCATGGTGTACGTCTTCTACTTCGCCTCCTTCATCCTGCTGCTGAGAGAGGTGAGATCAGTGCCCCCGCCCAGACCGGTCCACACCGGTGCCACACCGGTCCAGACCGGTCCAGACCGGCCCAGACCGGCCCACACTGGTCCACACTGGTCCACACCGGCCCAGACCGGTCCACACCGGTCCACACCGGTGCCACACCGGTCCAGACCGGTCCACACCGGCCCAGACCGGTCCACACCAGTCCAGACCGGTCCAGACCGGCCCAGACCGGCCCACACTGGTCCACACTGGTCCCACACCGGCCCAGACCGGTCCACACCAGTCCACACCGGTCCAGACCGGTCCAGACCGGTCCACACCGGTCCACACCGGTCCACACCGGCCCAGACCGGTCCACACCGGACCATCCTGGAGGAGTAGGCACTAGCAACCAGCTTCTTTTCTTTCCATCTTGTCATTTAGTTTCCGGCGTGGTCTCGGTCCATGCTCGTCATTCAGAGAGAGTGTTAGTAATTCAACATCGAATGAGACTTGAGGTTTCTCCATTTTGGGGGTAAAAATAAATGTATCGGTTCAAAGCATCTCCGACAAACCCGCGGCTCTCTGTGGGCAGCAGGAGTGGTCCCTCATCCCCCAGGTAACGCGTGTGTGTGTCCGTGTGTCCGGTCCCCAGGTTCTGCGTCCCGGGGTGCTGTGGGTTCCTGAGGAACCTCAACGACCCGGACTTCAACCCGGTCCAGGAGATGATCCACCTGCCCATCTACCGCCACCTGCGCCGCTTCATCCTGTCCGTGGTGGTGTTCGGCTCCATCGTGCTGCTCATGCTCTGGCTGCCCGTCCGCCTCATCAAGCTGCTGCTGCCCCTCTTCCTGCCCTACAACGTCATGCTCTACAGGTCAGCCAATGGGGGCCAGGGGAGGGGCTTAAGGGTGCGTGTTCCCCGTTGATTGGTTGTTTGTCGATGGTTCTGTGGGGCGTGTTCGTTGAAGTGGTTCCAGCTTCTGTTTTTACTTTGTTGTGTAACCGATCTTCCTCTTTCTTCTAAATGCTGAGTTCTAAGGAGGAAGAAGCACTCCAAATTAAATCGATTATTATATGAATAAATAAATACATAATTATGGAATTCATAATATGGAAATTACTTGTTTTAATGTTCAATAATATACGGGTATGTTCCACATTTCGACATTCACCTGGAATATTCTCATATTCTGGAATAATGGATTATGAAATCAAATCAGTTAAGGTTTTTGTTCTGAAACATATTTAATAATAATGTGGCACATATCAATACATAATTTAACTTAATTATACGGTAGGGCTGCAACGATTAGTTGAGGAATCGATAACTGATTAGGACATCACATTGGACTCTTGTGATTTCTGCAATTGCTATTATTTATGACATTTTCTAGAAGACTACATTATTAAAACGTTTAGCGACTATGAAGATAATCATTAATTGCAGCTCTGTTACACCGCTCAATGAACAATCGACTCATTGATTGGTCAATCACGGCATTCAGTGGTCTGTTAATTAATTAATTCACGAGGACATTCATTCTGTCGCCTTTTATTTCAGGATAACGACTCAGTGTTCATTAGTCCTTCCCCCCCCCCCCTAGCCCTCTGTCACTCACTCACTCACTCACACACACTATCTGTCAACATGTCTCTCTGTCTCTGTCTCTCTCTCTCTCTCTCTCTCTCTCTCTCACCCTGTCTCTCTCTCTCTCTCTCTCTCTCACCCTCTCTCTCTCTCTCTCTCTCTCTCTCTCTCTCTCTCTCTCTCTCTCTCTCTCTCTCTCTCTCTCTCTCTCTCTCTCTCTCTCTCTCTCTCTCTCTCTCTCTCTCTCTCTCTCTCTCTCTCTCTCTCTCTCTCTCTCACCTGTCTCTCTCTCTCTCACCCTGTCTCTCTCTCTCTCTCTCTCTCTCTCCCTCTCTCTCTCTCTCTCTCTCTCACCCTGTCTCTCCCTCTGTCTCTCTCTCTCGTCCCCAGTGATGCCCGGTCAGTGAGCTGTCCCCTGGAGCTGCTGCTCCTCCAGGTGGTTCTGCCCGCCCTGTTGGAGCGGGCCACACCCGCCAGTGGGCTGAAGGGGCTGGTCCGGGCCTGGACCGTCAGCGCAGGCTACCTGCTGTGAGTGACCCCCCTGCCCCCCCCCCCTGCTGCCCCCCCCCCCCCCTGCTGCCCCCCCCCTGCTACGGTGAAGGTCCAGCCTGTTATGAAGGCTCTACTCTTTAATGGATACGGTGAAGGTCCAGCCTGTTATGAAGGCTCTACTCTTTAATGGATACGGTGAAGGTCCAGCCTGTTATGAAGGCTCTACTCTTTAATGGATACGGTGAAGGTCCAGCCTGTTATGAAGGCTCTACTCTTTAATGGATACGGTGAAGGTCCAGCCTGTTATGAAGGCTCTACTCTTTAATGGATACGGTGAAGGTCCAGCCTGTTATGAAGGCTCTACTCTTTAATGGATACGGTGAAGGTCCAGCCTGTTATGAAGGCTCTACTCTTTAATGGATACGGTGAAGGTCCAGCCTGTTATGGAAGGCTCTACTCTTTAATGGATACGGTGAAGGTCCAGCCTGTTATGAAGGCTCTACTCTTTAATGGATACGGTGAAGGTCCAGCCTGTTATGAAGGCTCTACTCTTTAATGGATACGGTGAAGGTCCAGCCTGTTATGAAGGCTCTACACTGCAGAGTGTGGGCGTCTACAGAGAGAAGGAGATATCTTCAGAGAGAAGTTTCGTCTGTCCGTTCTGTTACTAAGTGATAGTTAGGACTCTATCGTTAGAACTCCATCCTTAGGACTCTATCGTTAGGGCTCTATAGTTAGGGCTCTATAGTTAGGACTCTATTGTTAGGACTCTATTGTTAGGACTCTATTGTTAGGACTCTATATTTAGGGCTCTAGTTAGGGCTCTATAGTTAGGACTCTATGTTAGGGCTCTATGTTAGGGCTCTATAGTTAGGACTCCATGTTAGGGCTCTATGTTAGGACTCTATATTTAGGGCTCTATAGTTAGGACTCCATGTTAGGACTCTATAGTTAGGACGCTATAGTTAGGACGCTATAGTTAGGGCTCTATAGTTCGGGCTCTATAGTTAGGGCTCTATAGTTAGGACTCTATGTTAGGGCTCTATAGTTAGGACTCTATACCTAGGGCTCTATAGTTAGGACTCTATACCTAGGGCTCTATAGTTAGGACTCTATACCTAGGGCTCTATAGTTAGGGCTCTATACCTAGGGCTCTATAGTTAGGGCTCTATAGTTAGGGCTCTATAGTTAGGGCTCTATAGTTAGGACTCTATGTTAGGGCTCTATAGTTAGGACTCTATACCTAGGGCTCTATAGTTAGGACTCTATGTTAGGGCTCTATAGTTAGGACTCTATACCTAGGGCTCTATAGTTAGGACTCTATACCTAGGACTCTATACCTAGGGCTCTATAGTTAGGACTCTATACCTAGGGCTCTATAGTTAGGACTCTATGTTAGGGCTCTATAGTTAGGACTCTATACCTAGGGCTCTATAGTTAGGACTCTATACCTAGGGCTCTATAGTTAGGAATCTATACCTAGGGCTCTATAGTTAGGGCTCTATAGTTAGGGCTCTATACCTAGGGCTCTATAGTTAGGGCTCTATAGTTAGGACTCTATGTTAGGGCTCTATAGTTAGGACTCTATGTTAGGGCTCTATAGTTAGGACTCTATACCTAGGGCTCTATAGTTAGGACTCTATGTTAGGGCTCTATAGTTAGGACTCTATACCTAGGGCTCTATAGTTAGGACTCTATACCTAGGGCTCTATAGTTAGGACTCTATACCTAGGGCTCTATAGTTAGGACTCTATACCTAGGGCTCTATAGTTAGGAATCTATACCTAGGGCTCTATAGTTAGGGCTCTATAGTTAGGGCTCTATACCTAGGGCTCTATAGTTAGGGCTCTATAGTTAGGACTCTATGTTAGGGCTCTATAGTTAGGACTCTATGTTAGGGCTCTATAGTTAGGACTCTATACCTAGGGCTCTATAGTTAGGGCTCTATAGTTAGGGCTCTATAGTTAGGGCTCTATAGTTAGGGCTCTATAGTTAGGGCTCTATAGTTAGGACTCTATAGTTAGGGCTCTATAGTTAGGGCTCTATAGTTAGGGCTCTATAGTTAGGGCTCTATAGTTAGGGCTCTATAGTTAGGGCTCTATAGTTAGGGCTCTATAGTTAGGGCTCTATAGTTAGGACTCTATACCTAGGGCTCTATAGTTAGGGCTCTATAGTTAGGGCTCTATAGTTAGGACTCTATACCTAGGGCTCTATAGTTAGGGCTCTATAGTTAGGGCTCTATAGTTAGGACTCTATACCTAGGGCTCTATAGTTAGGGCTCTATACCTAGGGCTCTATAGTTAGGGCTCTATAGTTAGGGCTCTATAGTTAGGGCTCTATAGTTAGGGCTCTATAGTTAGGGCTCTATACCTAGGGCTCTATACCTAGGGCTCTATAGTTAGGGCTCTATACCTAGGGCTCTATAGTTAGGGCTCTATAGTTAGGGCTCTAACGTGATTCTTCTTCTCCTCCAGCGACCTCCACTCCTACCTCCTGGGGGAGCAGGAGGACGCGGAGGGCAACCAGCCCGTCAACAACAACAACAACAACCCCGCCGGTCACCATAACAACAACAACAACCCGCTGCCGGCGGTGGGGGAGGGGCTGCACGCGGCCCACCAGGCCATCCTCCAGCAAGGGGGGCCGGTGGGGTTCCAGCCGTACCACCGGCCCATGCGCTTCCCGGTCAGGGTGAGTCAGCGTCACTCTGGGGGGGTAACGTATCGTCACTCTGGGGGGGTACCTTATCGTCACTCTGGGGGGGTACCTTATGGTCACTCTGGGGGGGTAACGTATCGTCACTCTGGGGGGGTACCTTATGGTCACTCTGGGGGGGTAACGTATCGTCACTCTGGGGGGGTAACGTATCGTCACTCTGGGGGGGTAACGTATCGTCACTCTGGGGGGGTACCTTATCGTCACTCTGGGGGGGTACCTTATGGTCACTCTGGGGGGGTAACGTATCGTCACTCTGGGGGGGTAACGTATCGTCACTCTGGGGGGGTAACGTATCGTCACTCTGGGGGGGTAACGTATCGTCACTCTGGGGGGGTACCTTATCGTCACTCTGGGGGGGTAACGTATCGTCACTCTGGGGGGGTAACGTATCGTCACTCTGGGGGGGTACCTTATGGTCACTCTGGGGGGGTAACGTATCGTCACTCTGGGGGGGTACCTTATCGTCACTCTGGGGGGGTACCTTATCGTCACTCTGGGGGGGTACCTTATCGTCACTCTGGGGGGGTACCTTATCGTCACTCTGGGGGGGTACCTTATCGTCACTCTGGGGGGGTACCTTATGGTCACTCTGGGGGGTAACGTATCGTCACTCTGGGGGGGTAACGTATCGTCACTCTGGGGGGGTACCTTATGGTCACTCTGGGGGGGTAACGTATCGTCACTCTGGGGGGGTACCTTATGGTCACTCTGGGGGGGTAACGTATCGTCACTCTGGGGGGGTACCTTATGGTCACTCTGGGGGGGTAACGTATCTTCACTCTGGGGGGGTACCTTATGGTCACTCTGGGGGGGTAACGTATCGTCACTCTGGGGGGGTACCTTACGGTCACTCTGGGGGGGTACCTTATGGTCACTCTGGGGGGGTAACGTATCTTCACTCTGGGGGGGTACCTTATGGTCACTCTGGGGGGGTACCTTATCGTCACTCTGGGGGGGTAACGTATCGTCACTCTGGGGGGGTACCTTATGGTCACTCTGGGGGGGTACCTTATCGTCACTCTGGGGGGGTAACGTATCTTCACTCTGGGGGGGTACCTTATGGTCACTCTGGGGGGGTACCTTATCGTCACTCTGGGGGGGTAACGTATCGTCACTCTGGGGGGGTACCTTACGGTCACTCTGGGGGGGTACCTTATGGTCACTCTGGGGGGGTACCTTACGGTCACTCTGGGGGGGTACCTTATGGTCACTCTGGGGGGGTAACGTATCTTCACTCTGGGGGGGTACCTTATGGTCACTCTGGGGGGGTACCTTATGGTCACTCTGGGGGGGTAACGTATCTTCACTCTGGGGGGGTACCTTATGGTCACTCTGGGGGGGTAACGTATCGTCACTCTGGGGGGGTACCTTATGGTCACTCTGGGGGGGTAACGTATCTTCACTCTGGGGGGGTACCTTATGGTCACTCTGGGGGGGTAACGTATCGTCACTCTGGGGGGGTACCTTACGGTCACTCTGGGGGGGTACCTTACGGTCACTCTGGGGGGGTACCTTACGGTCACATGTTCGCTTTATCTCCGCGCCGCAGGGCGATCTGGAGCGGTTGCGTAAGACGCGGTGGCTTTAAACCGCCAGCGGTGTCGTGTGTGGTCGGCACTTCCTCAAGTGGAGTTTCATCCCGGGTCATTCTCACGTCTAACCCGGGTTCTGGTGTCCCTTGAACATCAAACACCGCGTGGGACCCCTCGTATCGGCTCCGTCCTGCTCGTGGACGTGTGGCCCCCGTCTGACGATGAGGGTTCTCATTAGGACGCTTCGGCCTGGCAGCCAGCTGTGTGTTAGCGGCCTCGCTCCCGGGATCAGAGCCAAGCTCTCTGTGTTCAGAGCTTTGGGTTTGGCTAGCTCAGTAATACCAGCTGATGTTATCGTCTGCAGGTCGTCCTGTGATGGTACGCGTCCTTGGATTCTACACTCCCCTGCTGCCCGGGGAGTTGTCCTTCTCTTTAGAGGAAAGCCACAAAGTAATGTAATAGTAGCAAATATCAGAGAATAACCCATTCATCAGGGGGACGATATCAGCCGTGAGAAGCAGTGATGGTTGTGTACCAGAGTGTGAGGTTGAGTGTTGAAGGGCTGTTGGATGCTTTAACATTTTCTAAGTGTTAAAGAAAGCAACCTGAATAATGTGGGGGTGCACCCTACAGCCGGGCCTGGTGAAGGGTTATTCAGGGAGCTTCTCCTTCGCACTGAGAGCTAACCTTAAACCAGAGGGAAAGTCCTTGGTGGATCCCCGGCACGCAGCCAGCCCTTCTTGTGGTGGCGCTCTGTATTTAGCAAGGGGGTCCACGCCCTAACCCTAACCCTAACCCTCATCCCTTCACCCACCAGCCCTCTGCTCTCCCTAGCCACTCTCATCCATTAACCCAACTTTCCATGTTGGGTTAATATCTCTCCTCCTCAGCGTGTTAATATCTCTCTCCCCCTCAGCGTGTTGGTTAATATCTCTCTCCCCCTCAGCGTGTTGGTATCTCTCTCCCCCTCAGCGTGTTGGTTAATATCTCTCTCCCCCTCAGCGTGTTGGTTAATATCTCTCTCCTCCTCAGCGTGTTGGTATCTCTCTCCCCCTCAGCGTGTTGGTATCTCTCTCCCCCTCAGCGTGTTGGCTAATATCTCTCCTCCTCTCCCCAGATCGTCTTGCTGATCGCCTTCATGTGCGTCACCCTGCTGGGGGCCAGTCTGGTGTGCCTGATCCTCCCAGGTGAGTCCCTCCCCTCTTTCCCCAGCTCCACGCCCAGGCCGTGATTACAGACTGGGGCTGTCCTTTGGGTGTGTCCGCCTCAGCCAGCAGTAAACCAGGGGCAGAATGTTCTACGAGCGGTTGGGGTGTTTGACTCCTAGCCACGAGGTTCAACTCCCAATGTCCACAGGCTACTACCCCTACTGGGTCATAGACGACTTGTGTTCAGCCAAACTAAATCACTGTACGTTGCTTTGGATAATGAGTCTCCTTAAATGAAGAAAAAAAATACTAAATGTAGACTCTATGAAACGATAATACGATGCCTTAGCCAAAGGCCTCTTATCATCAGATATCTGAGCCATTCTTTCAGTTTGGTTTGCATGTGCAAACACTACGACATGTAGGCTTAGCGATAACCAAACGACAACCGTTCCTATGTCCCAAGTACTCATATTTCCCTCCCTCTCTCTCTCCTCTCTCTCTCTGTCTCTGTCTGTCTCTGTCTCTCTCCCTGTCTCTCCCCCCCCTCTCCCTCTCTCTGTCTCTGTCTCCCTCTGTCTCTCTCTCTGTCTCTGTCTCTCTCTCTGTCTCTGTCTCTGTCTCTCTCCCTGTCTCTCTCCCCCCTCTCCCTCTCTCTGTCTCTGTCTCTCCCTCTGTCTCTCTCTCTGTCTCTGTCTCTCTCTCTGTCTCTCTCTGTCTCTGTCTCTGTCTCTGTCTCTGTCTCCCTCTCCCTCTGTCTCTGTCTCCCTCTGTCTCTGTCTCTGTCTCCCTCTGTCTCTCTCTCTCTGTCTCCCTCTGTCTCTCTCTCTCTGTCTCTGTCTCTCTCTCTGTCTCTGTCTCTCTCTGTCTCTGTCTCTGTCTCCCTCTGTCTCTGTCTCCCTCTGTCTCTCTCTCTGTCTCTGTCTCTCTCTCTGTCTCTCTCTCTGTCTCTGTCTCTGTCTCTGTCTCCCTCTGTCTCCCTCTGTCTCTGTCTCTGTCTCCCTCTGTCTCTGTCTCCCTCTGTCTCTCTCTCTGTCTCTGTCTCTCTCTCTGTCTCTCTCTCTGTCTCTGTCTCTGTCTCCCTCTGTCTCTGTCTCTGTCTCTGTCTCTGTCTCTCTCTCTGTCTCTGTCTCTGTCTCTGTCTCCCTCTGTCTCCCTCTGTCTCTGTCTCTGTCTCTCTCTCTGTCTCTGTCTCTCCCCCCCCCTCTCCCTCCCCCCCCCTCTCCCTCTCCCCCCGCCCTCTCTCTCAGTCTTCACGGGCCGCTGGCTGATGTCCTTCTGGACGGGCAGCTCTAAGATCCACGAGCTGTACACTGCGGCGTGCGGCCTGTACGTGTGCTGGCTCTCCATCCGCGGCATCACGGTGCTGCTGGCCTGGATGCCCCAGGGTCGCACCGTCATCATGCTCAAGGTCCAGGAGTGGACCTTCATGGTACGGCCCCCTGGTACCCCCCTAGCCCCCCTGAGCCATCGCTGTACAGAGACCTGGTGGTGGTGGAGGGGGCGGCCCGAGGGAAATGACCCCCTGGAGAATGCTGCTGCCTCCCTCCACCTCCCCCTGTTTTAGTATTAAATGAATGTGTTATATATATATATGTTATATATATATGATCATTCGTTATCCCTGGTGTAACGAGTGGTTATGGGGGGGGCTGTGGTAAGGGGTGGTGCAGCACAGCGTCCTCTCTGTGGACGCTGTGCTGCAGCGCTCGTCTGCAGAGCACACAAGCCTTCGGCCATGGCCTATATTTACCCGTCATTCTGGGAGTGATTAACTGCAGACGTTAGCAGGTAGCTCTGATAATGCTGAGTGCTTTATCAGAGGCAGGCTGCACCTGCTCTGTTCCAGGGAAGGACCAACCCAAGAAAGAGCCCTCAGACCCCCCCCCCGCTGCAGTCTTGGCGGGGGGGGGAGAGGTGTTTACACAATGTGTGTGTGTGTGTGTGTGTGTGTGTGTGTGTGTGTGTGTGTGTGTGTGTGTGTGTGTGTGTGTGTGTGTGTGTGTGTGTGTGTGTGTGTGTGTGTGTGTGTGTGTGTGTGTGTTTGTCCGTCCAGATCCTGAAGACTCTGGTGGTGGCCATCCTGGTTGCCGGGTGGTTCCCCTGTTGCTAGGGCTACTGTTTGAGCTGGTGATCGTGGCCCCGCTCCGCGTTCCCCTGGACCAGACGCCCCTCTTCTACCCCTGGCAGGTGGGTGTGCGTCCCAACGCCTCCTCTCCACGCCCCCCCCTCCCTGCCCCGTTCTGATTGGAGCTCTCTGTCTGAGTCATTGCGTCATGTCTTGTACATTTATTTGTAAAGCACATTTAAAAAAACAACCGTTGACGGAAGTGCTAAAGAAAACCACAGACCCCCGCTGGGTGATTACAGAGGAGCAGGGTGTCACGTGATGCTGAGCCCGGGGTCATGTGACCAGCCGGGGGTCATGTGACCAGCCGGGTGAACGTTGCGCTCTTGTGTTCAGGACTGGGCTCTCGGAGTGCTTCACGCAAAGATCATCGCGGCCATCACCCTGATGGGCCCCCAGTGGTGGCTGAAGACGGTGATCGAGCAGGTGAGGTGCCGGGGGGGGGGGGGGCGCCCCCTGTCCCCCTGCCCCTCTGTCCCCCTGCCCCTCTGTCCCCCTGCCCCTCTGTCCCCCTCTGTCCCTCTGTCCCCCTGTCCCCCTCTGTCTACCCTCTGTCCCCCCCCTGTCCCCCTCTGTCCCTCTCTGTCCCCCCCTGTCCCCCTCTGTCCCCCTCTGTCCCCCCCTGTCCCCCCCCTGTCCCCCTCTGTCCTCTGTCCCCCTCTGTCCCCCCCTGTCCCCCTCTGTCCTCTGTCCCCCCCTGTCCCCCTGTCCCCCCCTGTCCTCTGTCCCCCTCTGTCCCTCTGTCCCCCTCTGTCCCCCTGTCCCTCTGTCCCCCTCTGTCCCCCTGTCCCCCTCTGTCCCCCTGTCCCCCTGTCCCCCTCTGTCCCTCTCTGTCCCTCTCTGTCCCCCCCTGTCCCCCTCTGTCCCTCTCTGTCCCTCTCTGTCCCCCTCTGTCCCCCCCTGTCCCCCTCTGTCCCCCTGTCCCCCTCTGTCCCCCTGCCCCTCTGTCCCCCTCTGTCTCCCTGTCCTCTGTCCCCCCCCTGTCCTCTGTCCCCCCCCTGTCCCCCTCTGTCCCCCCCCTGTCCCCCTGTCCTCTGTCCCCCTGTCCCCCTCTGTCCCCCCCCTGTCCCCCTGTCCTCTGTCCCCCTGTCCCCCTCTGTCCCCCCTGTCCCCCCCCTGTCCCCCTGTCCTCTGTCCCCCTGTCCCCCTCTGTCCCCCCAGCTCTCAGCACGTCCTGTGTGAGACACGCCTTTTATTTTCTGAATGAATCAACTCCAGTTTCTGCCCCCCCCCCCCCCCCCCCCCCCCCCCCCAGGTCTATGCTAACGGGATCCGCAACATCGACCTGCACTTCATCATCCGCAAGCTGGCGGCGCCAGTCATCTCTGTGCTGCTGCTGTCGCTGTGCGTGCCCTACGTCATCGCCACGGCGCTGGTGCCCTCTGCCGGTAGGCCCCCCCCCCCCCCGGTGGTCCCCTATACCTCTAAAGATCAGAGCAACGGTTCAGAGGTGCAGGCGGCCCAGCTGACTCCTTCCCCCCCAGGCGTCACCCCGGAGATGGAGATCCTGATCCAGAGGCGGATCTACCCCTTCCTGCTGATGGTGGTGTCGCTCATCGGGATCCTCTCCTTCCAGATCCGCCAGTTCAAGCGCCTCTACGAGCACATCAAGAACGACAAGTAGGCTCCGGGGCCCGCTTCGTAGTGGGGGCCGCGCGGGGCTGCTCCTCAGCCCACTGGGGCCCGGCACGCCGATCAACGCAGATTCAAATCATTTTAATTGGTTCATTTCCGACCTAAAAGATTTTGACATCAGCAGGCTTCCTTCAGACATTGTGTGACGGGCCTTAATATAACGCAGTACACTAATACAACAGTAACACAAACACACACTGACCTCATGTGTGTTCCCCTCTCCCTGCAGGTACCTGGTTGGTCAGCGGCTCGTCAACTACGAACGCAAAGCGGGGCGCGTGAGCTCGGGCCCGCCCCCCCCGGCCCAGCGGCGGCGGCGGCGGCGGAGTAGCCCCCCAACACGTCTGCTCACTGATCCCCCCACGCCCCCCCCCCCCCCCCCCCCCCCCCCCCGTCTCCTGGATTCAGATCATTCCTTGGACTGTATCTACTTGGATCGCGTATTAATCTTAAGCAGGGTTTTTTTCCCTTTATTTTTTTTTCAATGGACGTCAATCATTCTGCTGGACGGCCCTAGAGGTCGCTGATTGGCTGATTCCCCATGACGTGCGAGATACTTGATGCCAAGATTTAGATTTTGTAGGCAAGGGAGAGCGAGACGGGAATGGTGCAGGACTTGTGTTGATCCCAGTATCTGTGTCGATGTACCCGCCTTGCTTTGGAAAGTCCTGCCTGAGAATTGTACATGTGTAAATACTTTGAACACAAACTTTGTTGTCTTAAAAAAGAAAAGAATATGAAAATTACTGCGATGACCATTGTACATCTTAAAGTGTTGTATATTAATTTATTAAATCAACCCGAGAATTTATCTCTGCCTTTGTAATGTAATTGAATATGTATTTCTGGACCACCGGTCAGTACTCGACCGAGGGGGTTAATACGTCCTCGTCCTTCGTGATGAGGGGAGACGGCAACACAACTCCAAACATCTTTACCAGAACAACAGGAATCTCTTCATCGGTGAGCGTCCGCCCGCTGGTCTTGAGGCCCTCTCATCTGTGCGGAAGGTGGTGGTGGTCAACGTGCGCCCCACTAAGGTCAGTCTTCCGTCAGGTTTCAGAAGTGTACAAACAGACTTGCAGAAGAAGATGGAAGAGGGGGAGCTCTGGTGATAATCGCACATCGCGGTAAAGTTGTCTCTCATGCGAGGCTCCAGAGTGAATTTATAGATCCCCTTCCACTCTCCGTCCGTCACCTGACCAGGTTCCCCGCGCCACTCCAGAAAGCGTTGGTCGCCCTCCTCCCTGACCCGGTACACCCGCTGGCCCGTTGTCTGGGGCTCACCCCAGGCGTCCAATGAGAGGGGCACGCTGAAACCTGCACTCCCAAAGCCGACGTCACACAGCCAACGCCGACCCTTCAGACTAACCATGGAGATCAGGTGGTCAAAGGGGGGTCCGTAACAGCCGGTGATCGCGTTCTTCACCTGGCCTGAGAGGATGGTGACCTCGAAGCCCAGTTTGGAGAGCAACCAAGAGAAGAGGCCGTTGTTCTCATAGCATAAGCCTCCCCGACGCTGGTTTACAATCTTGTCGTAGACAGCGTGGAGGTCGGGACTCAGCCGCCCCCCGCAGTGCAGCGTGAGGTTCTCGAAGGGTACCGCCAGCAGATGGAAGCTGTGGAGCGACCGCAGCCCCTCTAAGGTCGGTTCGGTGGGATGGTTGAAACCAATGCGCAACAAATACTTGGTGATGTCCATTTCCCCAAAACTCATCAATAATATTAGACAAGGATTTCGTTGACTTTTTCTTTTCTTGAAGCGGTTTAACTTTTTAGATTCTTTTTAGATCTTGGGATCGTTGATTCGGGTTAAGGTTTCCTTCTGGTTGTTCGGGAGTCTTAAGTCAAGTCAATAAACGTGTTGTTTTCGACTTTGATCCGCGGACTTTATTTTCCTTGCAGTTGTCTCGGCCTTTTTCTGGTCAGCTGTTCGAACGCCGCGTCTCTGAAGACAAGAAACCCCGTGGACGTCTGCGGATAAAGCAAGCAGAATCAAATACTTTGGCAGACGTCTTTTTTACACATACATATATCGATATATACGTATACGTTTTTTTAAATAGGCTAAATATGTATATAGATTGTGCCGGGGCCTGGGCTGAAACAAGAGACTTCATCAAGTGACGTCACATCGACACTCCCTTTTTTTCAGTTCCGAGGAGAAAGATGGCGCCTACACACGTACTGAGATGCTGTCAACGGGGATTATCATGGATACCTGTGATTTTCATCGCCCTGGTCGTCTGCTGGTCCTATTACGCGTACGTCGTGGAGCTCTGCATATGTGAGTACCCGTCACGGCCCCCCCTGAGCGACAGGGTCCCCGGTCGCCCAGGTGTTGACTGCTGCTGTCCAGCAGGAAGTCAATGGGCTGCAGCTCCAACGTTGGTGTGTTGGAAAGCGATACAGCTGCTAAGATTAATAAAATATGTAAACGTGATGCAACGTGTTTCATATGCGCTGGGTGTTTGGGTTAACGTGCTTCGATGTGGAGGTTCTGATCAAAGTTTTCGAGGAGGGTTATTTGCTGCTCGCCGCTTTGCCCCATTGTTCATCAAGGGGGGAAAGATACGTCTGGCATGGCTCAAGAGATGTTCCTATTACTTCAGCTCGGATGCGAAGCTATTGAACCGTCTGCTTGCTGGCATTTACCGGCTAAACGGGGAAATTGATGAAATAGTCCTTTTCAGGCTATAATGTTTATAACATAGCTTGGTGAAGTCAAATCTCCCATACAATAACCTATAGAAAACTGATTTAATTATATTCATTATATGAATTCATGTAAAACTCATATTTAACGTTGTGCCACTACTTTATGGCAGTCAGCCTACTACATTATTGTTATCCATAATAATAATTATAGTTAATCCGATTGTTCTATATAGAAGTTAGTGTTTGGTCTGTTTAACATTGATTTGTATGCTTTATGTTTCAGTCACTATAGGATATAGCAGTATAGGAGAGCAGAGTAAGTATATTTCCTCATTCTTGAGTCTCTACAGACAGCCTATTGTTGACACATGCTGCTGTCGCTCTGTGGAGAACAGAGGTGTTTCCTGATCTTTGGCAAAGCATTGGTATCGGCCCCATTACCAAAAGTTCATTGCAGCACGTATACATACATTTACATATCCATACATTTACATATCCATACATTGACATGTGTTATCACTGCTGTGTTCATGTATTAGGAGTTGGTGGATCCTCCTCGAGTTCTGACTCCTGCTGTCTACTTCTTTAATTTCCTGTTAGCTAAATGGAATGGCGTGTGGATCGTTGTAACTCCCTGAGTGCGTTTCCTTTGGTCACTTTGTGTTCTGCTCCCTTTCCAGTTGTGTATCTGATCTTCTTCACGTCTCCTTCGTCATGTTCGTGTGGTCCTACTGGAAGACCATCTTCACCAAGCCGGCCAATCCTTCCAAAGAGGTAAGGCCCGCCCCTCAGACCAGCTGGGGCCCGCCCCTCAGACCAGCTGGGGCCCGCCCCTCAGACCAGCTGGGGCCCGCCCCTCAGACCAGCTGGGGCCCGCCCCTCAGACCAGCTGGGGCCCGCCCCTCAGACCAGCTGGGGCCCGCCCTCAGACCAGCTGGGGCCCGCCCCTCAGACCAGCTGGGGCCCGCCCCTCAGACCAGCTGGGGCCCGCCCCTCAGACCAGCTGAGACGAGCAATAGTCGACCGTAGTCGTTCTGTTGACATTGATATGATAAAGTGCATGTGTCAATTCATTGAGTTTATTACATGTCATATAATGGCATGTAAGATATTCCTTAATAAGTATCACGATAGCCCTGTCTCGATATGAGGACTCCAGCTGTCCACAAACTGGTGATGATGGTTTGAACGTCAAAGAAGACATTTCCGACGCAGATTGTTGGTTGTTTTCTTTTGCTTTTGGTTTATCAACGCATCGAAGATAAAGCAGTCCTCCCTCCCCCTGACTGAAGAATGTGCCCCTGCCCCCCCCACACCACACCATGTGTGGCGTCCGACGGGTTGAGGTGGCAGGTTGCCATGACAACGCATGGCATGCGAAGGCATCGTGTGAATCCTGTTGCCATGGCAGCACAGGTCAAGGAGACCCCTGCGTTCCGCCCGACCCCCCGCGGGGTTCTGTCCCGGTCTTACAGACGACCCCCGTTCCTCCGTCAGCAGGGAGGGGGGCGCTCCCCAGGTAGACACACGGGACTGAACCCTAACCTCTGGGCTGGGAGCCCCCACCCCCTGACTGCCCCCCAGTGCTGCCCCCACCCCCTGACTGCCCCCCAGTGCTGCCCCACCCCCTGACTGCCCCCAGTGCTGCCCTAACCCCCTGACTGCCCCCACCCCCTGACTGCCCCCCAGTGCTGCCCTAACCCCCTGACTGCCCCCCAGTGCTGCCCTAACCCCTGACTGCCCCCCAGTGCTGCCCTAACCCCCTGACTGCCCCCCAGTGCTGCCCTAACCCCCTGACTGCCCCCCAGTGCTGCCCTAACCCCCTGACTGCCCCCCAGTGCTGCCCTAACCCCCTGACTGCCCCCCAGTTCTGCCCTAACCCCCTGACTGCCCCCCAGTTCTGCCTGGCCAAGGTGGAGAAGGAGCGTTATGAGAAGGAGGAGCGACCCGAGGCCCAGCAGGAGGTCCTGTGGAGGGCAGCCGCCGGCCTGCCGCTCTACACACGCACCGGGTCTGGAGGTAACGCACGCACACACAGAGACACACACACACAGACACACACGCACGCACACAGACACACACACACGCACACAGACACATGCACATACACGCGAACACACACACACGCCCAAACGCACACGCACTGGCTCTGGAGGTAACGCACGCACGCACACACAGAGACACACGCGCACGCACACAGACACACACACACGTACACAGAGACATGCACATACACGCGAACACACACACACGCCCAAACACACTGGCTCTGGAGGTAACGCACGCACGCACACAGACACACACACACACACATACAGACAAACACGCACACACGCCCGAACGCACATTCACGCGCCAGCTCTGGAGGTAACGCACACGCACGCACACACACGCACGCACACATACACACACCCACACACCCTTCTAAGCATCTTGCCTCCATTCCACACTCCTCTGCTGAATGTGTTTGACCTTTGACCTCCCCCTCCTGCCCTGTAGCTTCAGGAGTTGAGGTGGATGCTCATCAATGGTACCAATGTGTTGTGTTGTTGTTTGTACGTCATCCAGCCATCCGCTACTGTGACCGCTGCCAAGTCATCAAGCCTGACCGCTGCCACCACTGCTCTGCCTGCGACATGTAAGAGCTCCGAATACACGGGGGGGGGGGGGGGCTGAACACCAGGGGGGGGGGGGGCTGAACACAGGGGGGCTGACCGAACACACGGGGGGGGGGGGGGGGGTCTGAACACAGGGGGGCTGACCGAACACTCTGCTCTCAGTGTTAGTCACGTGTTCAGCTTATCACGTACCTGTGATTGACAGGCAAGATGGAGGCCGAAAGCCAATCAAGGCAGAGATGCCCTGTGTGGTCTGAATTGAACTAGGAGGGGTCAGGGGTCGAAGTGGGCTCATACAGGAACCTCAGCAGTGAACTTTGAGAACGGTTGCTCTAAGGTCCATTTCTCAGTGAGGCTGTTGGTGAGTGAGACGCACAGGGAGAATAACCGTCTGTTCTGCGCTTCTCTACGTCTCCAGGTGTGTGCTGAAGATGGACCATCATTGTCCATGGTATGTTTTTCACTCTTTTATTCCTGTGGACGAAGACTGACAATATTAAGGTCTTGGTTCAGGCGTCTGCACCTCCTCTCTGCTCATGCAGCAGCTATGTCTTCACGTGTTTCCCAGGGTGAACAATTGTGTGGGCTTCTCCAACTACAAGTACTTCATCCTCTTCCTGGCGTACTCGCTCGTGTACTGCCTGTTCATCGCCGCCACCGTGCTGCAGTATTTCATCAAGTTCTGGACCGTGAGTAGACAAGCTGTGTGTGTGTGTGTGTGTGTGTGTGTGTGTGCGCCACCAGTCCTGCATGGTGCCGCTGCTCCCCGGGTTCTGTACGGTCCCAGTGTCTCTCACCCCCCCCTCCCCCATGAAGCTCTTGTTCCCTCCATGTCCTAACGAACACTCTCCCTCATTGTCCCCCCTGCGCCTCTCGAGCCGTCGGGAGACGGGACTCGTCTCTGCCAGCGTCGTCCTCCATGCATCCCCTTTCTTCTTTTGTGTTGCCGTGTGTTTACCCTCTGTTCAGAACACACACACACACACACACACACACACACACACACACACACACACACACACACACACACACACACACACACACACACACACACACACACACACACCTCCCTTTTAACCCGACTCCCTTGGCTTTGACCTTTGACCCCGCCCCCCCCCTCCTGTTCCTTCCCGGTGTTGCTAACCTGTGTTGTCTCTGTTTGCACTAAAGCTTTGCCGGAGGAAATCGGCAGAGAACTGCCCAAGGTAACCCCCCCCCCTCCCCGCGTGCCCAAGCCCCGCGTCCCCCCCCCGCGCCCCCCCCCCGTCCACCCCCGCGCCCCCCCCCCCGTCCACCCCCACGCCCCCCCCCCCGTCCACCCCCACGCCCCCCCCCCGTCCACCCCCGCGTCCCCCCCCGTCCACCCCCGCGCCCCCCCCCCGCGCCCCCCCCCGTCCACCCCCGCGCCCCCCCCCCCCTGTGGTTCTGTTACGTTGTGGTTCTGTTACGTTGTGGTTCTGTTACGTTGTGGTTCTGTGTTACGTTGTGGTTCTGTGTTACGTTGTGGTTCTGTGTTACGTTGTGGTTCTGTGTTACGTTGTGGTTCTGTGTTACGTTGTGGTTCTGTTACGTTGTGGTTCTGTTACGTTGTGGTTCTGTGTTACGTTGTGGTTCTGTTACGTTGTGGTTCTGTTACGTTGTGGTTCTGTTACGTTGTGGTTCTGTGTTACGTTGTGGTTCTGTGTTACGTTGTGGTTCTGTGTTACGTTGTGGTTCTGTTACGTTGTGGTTCTGTGTTACGTTGTGGTTCTGTTACGTTGTGGTTCTGTGTTACGTTGTGGTTCTGTTACGTTGTGGTTCTGTGTTACGTTGTGGTTCTGTGTTACGTTGTGGTTCTGTTACGTTGTGGTTCTGTGTTACGTTGTGGTTCTGTGTTACGTTGTGGTTCTGTTACGTTGTGGTTCTGTGTTACGTTGTGGTTCTGTGTTACGTTGTGGTTCTGTTACGTTGTGGTTCTGTTACGTTGTGGTTCTGTTACGTTGTGGTTCTGTGTTACGTTGTGGTTCTGTGTTACGTTGTGGTTCTGTTACGTTGTGGTTCTGTTACGTTGTGGTTCTGTACGTTGTGGTTCTGTGTTACGTTGTGGTTCTGTGTTACGTTGTGGTTCTGTTACGTTGTGGTTCTGTGTTACGTTGTGGTTCTGTGTTACGTTGTGGTTCTGTGTTACGTTGTGGTTCTGTTACGTTGTGGTTCTGTTACGTTGTGGTTCTGTGTTACGTTGTGGTTCTGTTACGTTGTGGTTCTGTTATGTTGTGGTTCTGTTACGTTGTGGTTCTGTTACGTTGTGGTTCTGTGTTACGTTGTGGTTCTGTGTTACGTTGTGGTTCTGTTACGTTGTGGTTCTGTTACGTTGTGGTTCTGTTACGTTGTGGTTCTGTGTTACGTTGTGGTTCTGTTACGTTGTGGTTCTGTGTTACGTTGTGGTTCTGTGTTACGTTGTGGTTCTGTTACGTTGTGGTTCTGTTACGTTGTGGTTCTGTGTTACGTTGTGGTTCTGTGTTACGTTGTGGTTCTGTGTTACGTTGTGGTTCTGTTACGTTGTGGTGTTCTGTGTTACGTTGTGGTTCTGTTACGTTGTGGTTCTGTTACGTTGTGGTTCTGTTACGTTGTGGTTCTGTGTTACGTTGTGGTTCTGTGTTACGTTGTGGTTCTGTGTTACGTTGTGGTTCTGTGTTACGTTGTGGTTCTGTTACGTTGTGCCGTGGTTCTGTGTCCCCGTCCCCACGGACCCTTTTCACGCTGGCGTCAGCAGGAGCCGTTGGGTTCTGCTGGGTTCTCCACAGAACCAAGTAAGGCAGATAGAACTGAACAGTTCTATTAACGGGAAGTGCAACACCTGTGTTTACACGGCCTGAAAAGGGACCAGTTCACCCTCCTTTCATCCCATTCACGTGTCGCTTTCCCAGTTCTCCTGAGGAATCTCCGGACATGCTGTTTGTTTTAACTTTGTTGGACTCTCTCTCTCTGTCTCTCTCTGTCTCTGTCTCTCTGTCTCTCTGTCTCTCTCTCTCTCTCTGTCTCTCTGTCTCTCTCTCTCTGTCTCTGTCTCTGTCTCTCTCTCTCTCTGTCTCTGTCTCTCTCTCTGTCTCTCTCTCTGTCTCTGTCTCTCTCTGCCTCTGTCTCTCTCTCTGTCTCTGTCTCTCTGTCTCTGTCTCTCTGTCTCTCTCTCTGTCTCTTTCTTTCACTCCTCCTCCTCCTCCTCCCCCCAGAACAACCTGCCAGAAACGCACGCTAAATTCCACGTGCTGTTCCTGTTCTTCGTGGCGGCCATGTTCTGCATCAGTATTCTGTCCCTCTTCAGCTACCACCTGTGGCTGGTGGGCCGGAACCGCTCCACAATAGGTACGTGTTCTCCAACAAAAAAACGCCCGACCAGTGGAAAACGATAAGTGTTAATTTTTAATAATCCATGAAATATTTTGTGTTTGTAATTCAGAATGATTAATCGACAATCAAAAATCTAAATGTATAATTGAGTTCTCCGTTGATTGACTGGTGCTTGCTGCCCTACAGTCCATTGTGTGGTTGGGACTTCCTTTATATTCTTAATACAGATATTCATATTGTCTCCCTGCTTCTCTCCATCAGAGGCCTTCAGGGCCCCGGTCTTCAGGACCGGCTCCGATAAGAACGGCTTCTCTCTGGGCTTCCGCAAGAACGTGGCCCAGGTCTTTGGGGACCAGAGGAAGTACTGGCCCCTGCCTCTCTTCACCAGGTGAGGAGCGCTTTAGAAGAGTTACCAGAGTTTAGAACAGACCTCTGCCGTACTAAGCATTCTAGCATTAATTCAGCCTTTTCCCTGATATGTATTTTAAAATCATTTCTTGTGTTAAACAACAAGGAGTTTGTCTTAAGGATGCAGTCGGTGTCATTAGTGCTTGGACCTATAAAGAAAAGCGCAGCGGATTAAAACATGGCGCCCATTCATCCCTATGTAAACTGCTCAATGCCGCAGGCCAACATCAAGGAGAGGTTTGCTTCCGCATCACGGGAGCCTCGCCCTACTTCGTGACGTTCCGGGTGCAGCAATACTCTTGTTCTCTAGCATTGTTAGCATTGTAGCATCATAAGCGAGAGGTCTGAGCCAGCACAGTCGCATTGTTTCCCGACCATGGAAGTATAAGTTAATAACCCCCCTGATGATTCTCTATATGTGATCTTTAAATTACACTCCTGCCATTTGGGCAACAATTATTATTATTTTATTATTTATATTATTATTTTAGATTAGTTTATCCCTTTTTGACCTGATAAACAGAACCACCTTGTTTTTTAAATTTCATTTTTGTATTTTAAAAAAATCGAATCGTTTTTTTATATCTTTTTCTGTTTCTTAATCGAGAATCAAATGTCAAACATATACACACAGACCCATCAGCTGGTGTACAAGCAAGCAACACATTTTAAATAAAATGACGTGATTCTAAATCTTATAATCATGGATTAAAGCAAATTCAGAATAAGTTTATCTTCAGTGTGATTTAAAACTCTCGGGATTAGCACTTCCAAAATAAAAGTGGCCAAATGTTGGTGCGGCCACTGGTTTGTGGACCTAATTTGGACACTATTTTATGATAGCTGATAACCAAGGTACTCACTGTAATACCATAGAGGACATACAGGCAGTTCAAATAAAGGGCCTTTTGAATAAATGGATCAATAAATGGTGAATCGCAATGAACGCAAGCAGAGGAAGGGGAGGGTTATTGAGTGCACGCGTCCAACAGCTGGACTAGTCTACCTGAAGTCCATCGGCGACTTTAGGTGATAAAAAGTCACCACAGTGCCTAAAAACCATCAACGTCATTCATGTTAACTAAGAGGAAAAACCTTGGATACTAGAAGTTAACAGAGGCGTGCACTAGGCCCTCTCGGTAGCCGGGCTGAAACAACATTTGTTTCACTACGACTCCTTTCAGCTGCCCACCCCTCCTTCTCCAGCAACAAAAAATTAAATAAGGCCTGAGGTGGCGTTTTGAAAAGAGAAAACTTACATTTTAATAGTACATGGTCCAAAGGTAATTATGAGCCTTTGGGTTAGAGACCCATTCCAGCTTCCATCTTGTATTGGAGTGAACGGAGATATGTCCTTCTGGGTCCCTGAGCCAGGCGCCCCACCCTGACTGCTCCCGACCCCCCGGCTGTCGCCCTGCGGGGCTGACTCCGCCGTCGATGTGTGAATGTGTTCATGAATGGGTGAATGTCAGGTAATATTGTAAAGTGCGTTGGATAAAAGTGCTATATAATTGCAGCCCATTTACCAAATAAGATGCAGTGATACTGCCTCTAAGAGGAGGAATAAATAAATATCTTGTCCCCGCTTTATGTGTTAAAGGGTGCAGTTGCGTTGTGAAAGTACGTAACGTGTCGTCCCCCTCTCGGCCTCTGCAGCCAGGGCGACGGGTTGATCTTCCCCACCCGCCTGGTGAGCCCCGACCCGGAGCAGGGCGGCCCCCAGCCCCCGGAGCCCAGCCAGAGGTAAGGCCCGGGGAGCCCTCCCTGTGAGCGTGGAGCCGGGTCTAAGGCCCGGAGAGCCCTCCCTGTGAGCGTGGAGCCGGGTCTAAGGCCCGGAGAGCCCTCCCTGGTCTCAGGCCCGGGGAGCCCTCCCTGTGAGCGTGGAGCCGGGTCTAAGGCCCGGGGAGCCCTCCCTGTGAGCGTGGAGCCGGGTCTAAGGCCCGGGGAGCCCTCCCTGTGAGCGTGGAGCCGGGTCTAAGGCCCGGAGAGCCCTCCCTGTGAGCGTGGAGCCGGGTCTAAGGCCGGGGAGCCCTCCCTGTGAGCGTGGAGCCGGGTCTAAGGCCGGGTCGCAGGGCTCGCTGCACCTGCCCACAAAGTTAATTTTAACATGGCTTTAAAAAAAGGTTTATCAAATGGACAATACGTACCGTGAAACCTCCTAACTCTGAACCCCCCCCTCCTGTATGGGGGGCCTGCAGTGTGGCGGGGGTCCCGGCCAGCCCCCTGAGCGAGGTCCAAGACCACCTGCTGAACAGCCCCCCGCACGGCAACCACACAGCAGCCCCCAACGCCCTGACATCAGGCAAGACACACACACACACACACACACACACACACACACACACACACACACACACACACACACACACACACACACAGTCTCTGACACACACAGCACGCTAGCGTTGTTAATGGGCCAGCTAATGTCTGACCCCGGCGGTGCCTTCATGCCGGGCGGTTCTGAGTGTTCTCTGAGCTCTCCCTCTCTGCTCCACAGTGGGACCGGACAGCGTCACCATATCGCTGGAGAGCCAGTCCTAACGCGGTGAGACTGGGGATGGGTGGGCGCTGATAATCCTGGTCCATCGCTCCTATTATTATAATTATTATTATCATTATTATTGGGGGTCGAGCAGCGAAGCTGCGAGACGCCCATTGTGTTTCTATGTTTTCTTATTATTATCATTCCTCTTCCATGGGAGTCTATGGCATCTCATAGAACGACTTGGGGCTGCCATAGACACACACACACTGCTCAACGTGTGTGTGTGTGTGTGTGTGTGTGTGTGTGTGTGTGTGTGTGTGTGTGTGTGTGTGTGTGTGTGTGTGTGTGTGTGTGTGTGTGTGTGTGTGTGTGTGTGTGCGCGTGCGCCACTTCACCCAGAAGCTAATGTGCCGTTTTCTTTCCTTTTTTATTCTCCGTCACGTCAGAAGCTCCTCGGCCATTTTTGAAAACGATGCCTTAAGTGACACAACACCGTAGCCCGTCACCATGGAAACGGTCTCCCAGCACATCCTCCATCCCACCATTCCCACCGTGCCGGTCGTCATGGCAGCAGCGCCTTGTGGGGTGCTCCCCCCGACACACACCCGCACGTTGTCCAGATACACACACATACGCTGTTGATATTAATGAGATATATAGATGTATAAAGATATGTGTCTCTATCTATAGATTTATATATCTCTTTATATTTTTTCCACGCTTTCCGCTTGTGAAACTTCACGACATACGACTAGGAGCGATGTCTGGGGGGGGGGGGGGGGGGGGGGCGGGGAATCCACCAGACTCCCGTCTGAGACCAGGGACCCCCTCTCGCCCTTCAGATAAGCGCTGGCCCAGAGAAGACTCGCTGGAGCTCAACAGTCTTCTACAGGTTGTTGCTGTTTCGTTTTTTTCTGTTTATTCTCCGCTCTTTTCTTTTATTTTATACTAATGTTTTTCATGGACTGATGGTAGTAATGGACGTTTACAAGGAGCAATGGATTTAGTTATGTCGGTCTTTTTTTTTGTTTGCGGCTGTGTGTGGACCGCACCTTGCAGACCTGGACTAAACCAAACCGTTATTGGAAGGGGGGGGGGGGGGGTCTCGTCTCGCGTGGGGTTTTGGACGGAGCAGCACAAGATGGCACAGTTGCACTTTCTGGATTTGAGTATCGATGTCTGTCAACAAGGTGCTTCATTTTTGGATTTTGTGATTCATGGCGTGAGTTGGGTGTGAAGCAGCAGCTGTTGTTTTTGTTTTTTATAACTAACAGGAACTCAACCAATCAGCTGTACGATTTGCGGTGGGAGGCTCCGTTTACATATATTTAATCTACGTTTGCTGCTTTTTAATATCGGACCTTTCACCTGGGAGACGCGTTCTGAGAACAGCCGCCAACATGTTTAGGCGATGTTATGCTGAATGGGGACGGATATTTTCTTTACTATTATTTTTTTTTTATGTTCCCGTCAGACATCACGTCTATCCAGGCTCACTTTTATGCAGCCCGAGGCTTCACCTTTTCTAGGCCCAAGGCGCTTGTTGCCAAATAAGGGCTGATCTACAGGGAGCTCCGACCACTGAAGTGTTTACAACATTCAAGCTTTACCTGTCCTCCGGCCGTTGTCATTCTTACCAAATGTGTTTTGTCGTCGCAGTGCAACGCAAGTACTCCTTGCCTCTCTTGTTAGGAGCCGGGATGCGTCTGCAGCACCGATGATGGCCAGCAGGTGGCGATATTACTCCTGGTATTCAGCCCTCGTTTCAATGAATGGTGTTTTGTATCATATCAACAGCTGGCTCAGGGCTTCCTTCATATTCAGTCTCCTTAGGGACTCATACTTTAAATATTATTAGAATAAGGAGCGTTATGATCTTCACAACCATTTAACAAGTAGGGGATGAAGAGTGGGGATGTCGTTGTTGGGCTGTTTAAAAATGTAACATGAATATTTTAGCTCTTGCCATAGCTTTACTGTTATACAGAGTTGCCAAATGCAGTTGTTTTGTGTTTTGTGTTCAGTCTTTATTTACGCCCCTGCGCATGTGAAGCACCAGAAAAAATACAAGGGCTGCATGGTTCAGTCGTCCCAATTATCACATCATTCCAAAGTAAACCTACGGCCACAAAGCCCCACCGTCCGACCGCTCTGTGGCGTATTACGTGTTCCATTTTGTGGAGGCCCTCCCGCCCGTAACCAGGGAAACGGTCCACTTCCGCTTCACGGTGGATTGGTTGTTTAATCATTTCAGACCCTATCTGTGACTTTCGTCTGTCGGGCTTGTGAAGTGCTGGTTTTAAGTGTGTGTGTGTGTGTGTGTGTGTGTGTGTGTGTGTGTGTGTGTGTGTGTGTGTTTTGTAAGTGTCACTGTGGTCCTGAATGTATTTCAGTCATGGTAACTTCAACTAGTGCTGCGTCCTGAAGTGGTGTTGTACTGTACTCACGGTAGGCTGGTGATCGGAGGGTATTTTGGCCGGCCTTTAATTTGGTGTATTTGTTTTTCCTCCGTTTCCCAATGATGTGTCAGCATTATCCAATCTGAACTTGTTTCAATGTGTGGAATAGTCTGCAGTCACTCGGAGCTGTTCCTGATGCAGGGAGCAGACAATGTGTCCCCTTCCACCAGCGGAAAAAAAACATTTAACTCTGCCCAGAGGGGGGGGGGGGGGGTGGTGGTGTGTGTGTGTGTGTGTGTGTGTGTGTGTGTGTGTGGCTGTAAACATGTCCCTGTTGCAGGGGAATTGGTTTTAGTTGCTCTCTATAACATAAGATCGTTTAAAGTTCAGCCAGACTAGTCCATCATCAGAATAACTGAAGCCATATAAAGGAAGACTCCTGTAATAAGGATGGAAATTCCTCAAGTTTTTGGTCTAATATCAGTGGTTGTTTTTTTTGGATGTAGCCTAGCGAAACCATGCTTATCACCATATATATTGTTTGTATGTGAAAGTTTTTTGTTAAACAATGACTGCATATATATTTTCTTTTCTGATTAATTTACTGTACTTTGTGAATGTCATATATGCCTCTACATAACGTAAACATAATAATAAATGTTTTGTTTTTTTAACTCCAGGCTAATTTTGCTTTGTGATCAATTTCAAAGAATAAGATCAAGTAGTGGTTCAAATCAAATTGAGAAACTCTGTCCTTCGCAGAGTTAATCAGATTTTTTTTTTTGTTTTTTGAACAAGGTCAAACAAGACCTTGAATAGGGCCTTAAGATGGAGGTCTTATTCAACATCATTTTGAACAATTTTGACTCTCCCCTCACGGGAAGAACTTTGATTTGTTGGATTAGATCATCTTTATTGGCTCAGGTGCAATTTGGTTTGCAAACAGTAGTCGACAATCACCACACATCATAAAATATAAAACTCAAGAAGTAAATAGATTTAACATACAGGGGATGTCATCCATCTATAATTGCAATGAGATATTGAACAGGACTCCATCAGTCCTTTGTTAAAGTGTCCTTTGTGCAGTAGTTAAAGTGTGCATATCAACCCAAGAGAGGTATGATCAGATATGTTTTGATTTGGCCCTCTTAAAGTGGACTCCCTCCCTTAAATTGAGAGTGCATGAAGAGGATGAACCCCGAACTATTGGCCCAAATGGGACTGTTCTAGCAGATCAAACCTTTGAGCCCTTGGTATCCCGTACCATATATATGATATCACACCTTTGAGCCCTTAGTATCCCGTACCGTATGACATCAAACCTCTGAGCCCTTAGTATCCCGTACCGTATGATATCAAACCTCTGAGCCCTTAGTATCCCGTACCATATGATATCAAACCTCTGAGCCCTTAGTATCCCGTACCGTATGATATCAAACCTCTGAGCCCTTAGTATCCCGTACCGTATGATATCAAACCTCTGAGCCCTTAGTATCCCGTACCGTATGATATCACACCTCTGAGCCCTTAGTATCCCGTACCGTATGATATCACACCTCTGAGCCCTTAGTATCCCGTACCGTATGATATCACACCTCTGAGCCCTTAGTATCCCGTACCATATGACATCAAACCTCTGAGCCCTTAGTATCCCGTACCGTATGATATCAACGTCAGAGTACTGCTGTTGGCGTTTCTCAGAGTAAAGCTGTTAAGCATCTTTCACCGTCTCGCTCAACCTTTCGAGCCTCTTTGAACCGATCCATGTCCTGCCCCCTAAACGGTTCCTCCTTTGCCGATCTTATCTGGCTCCGAGTTCAGCTCTGACCAGGGTTGGTCATGGTTGTAACGGAGGGCCTGTTGGCCTTCAGAGGTCCTCAGCGCTGCAGGTGTTCTCCGTCAGAGCCTTTGTGTACTCATCCCGATTTTTAGGAGCAGTCTTGTAAATAAACAGTCTAACCCTAAAATGACCGTACAACTTGATTTCTGCCTGTATGTAGGAATTATGTGAACACTGATATGGTCTGAGGGGACAGGCAGCGTGGGGGACAGTGGGTCTGAGGGGACAGGCAGCGTGGGGGACAGAGGGTCTGAGGGGGACAGTGGGTCTGAGGGGGACAGTGGGTCTGAGGGGGACAGTGGGTCTGAGGGGACAGTGGGTCTGAGGGGGACAGTGAGGGGGACGGTGGGTCTGAGGGGGACAGTGAGGGGGACGGTGGGTCTGAGGGGACAGTGAGGGGGACAGTGGGTCTGAGGGGACAGTGGGTCTGAGGGGGACAGTGGGTCTGAGGGGGACAGAGGGTCTGAGGGGGACAGAGGGTCTGAGGGGGACAGAGGGTCTGAGGGGGACAGTGGGTCTGAGGGGACAGTGGGTCTGAGGGGACAGTGGGTCTGAGGGGGACAGTGGGTCTGAGGGGGACAGTGAGGGGGACAGTGAGGGGGACAGTGGGTCTGAGGGGGACAGAGGGTCTGAGGGGGACAGTGGGTCTGAGGGGGACGGTGGGTCTGAGGGGACAGTGGGTCTGAGGGGACAGTGGGTCTGAGGGGGACAGTGGGTCTGAGGGGACAGTGGGTCTGAGGGGACAGTGAGGGGGACAGTGGGTCTGAGGGGGACAGTGGGTCTGAGGGGGACAGAGGGTCTGAGGGGGACAGTGGGTCTGAGGGGGACAGTGGGTCTGAGGGGACGGTGGGTCTGAGGGGGACAGTGCAGCGTTGGGGACGGTGAACGTCGGTCACCCCTTTAGCCTCACCCGTCAGCGCTGCATGAACTCCCAGAAACCCTGCTGGGCGCCTCCGGCCTGGAGCCCCGCAGCCCTGGAGCCCTGGAGCCCTGGAGCCCTGGAGCCCTGGAGCCCTGGAGCCCTGGAGCCCTGGAGCCCTGCAGCCCTGGAGCCCTGGAGCCCCGCAGCCCTGGAGCCCTGGAGCCCTGGAGCCCTGCAGCCCTGCAGCCCTGGAGCCCTGGAGCCCTGGAGCCCCGCAGCCCTGGAGCCCCGGAGCCCTGGAGCCCTGGAGCCCTGCAGCCCTGGAGCCCCGCAGCCCTGGAGCCCCGGAGCCCTGCAGCCCTGGAGCCCTGGAGCCCTGGAGCCCCGCAGCCCTGGAGCCCCGCAGCCCTGCAGCCCCGGAGCCCTGGAGCCCTGCAGCCCTGCAGCCCTGGAGCCCCGCAGCCCTGGAGCCCCGGAGCCCTGCAGCCCTGCAGCCCTGGAGCCCTGGAGCCCTGGAGCCCTGGAGCCCTGCAGCCCTGGAGCCCTGGAGCCCTGGAGCCCCGCAGCCCTGGAGCCCTGGAGGTCTACAGTCCTGGTCTACAGCCCTGGTCCACAGTCCTGGTCTACAGTCCTGGTCTACAGCCCTGGTCCACAGTCCTGGTCCACAGTCCTGGTCCACAGTCCTGGTCTACAGTCCTGGTCTACAGTCCTGGTCTACAGTCCTGGTCTACAGTCCTGGTCTACAGCCCTGGTCTACAGCCCCGGTCTACAGCCCCGGTCTACAGCCCCGGTCTACAGTCCTGGTCCACAGTCCTGGTCTACAGTCCTGGTCTACAGTCCTGGTCCACAGTCCTGGTCTACAGCCCCGGTCTACAGCCCCGGTCTACAGCCCTGGTCCACAGTCCTGGTCTACAGCCCCTGCTGCCCCGGCATCGGACCATCAGTCGGTCGTCTCTGTGGACCCGCTGTTAGACTGTGAGTCGACCCACTGCCAGAGAGGCCTAATCCGACCTGAGGGTCCGTGTCAATCTTGCCACCTGTGCCTCATTCCCTGACCTGTCTCTCCCCATAGATACAAGTTCACTTCCTGTTGTTTCCTTGCAGGTTCGTCATTTGTCGTGTCCCTTTGTCATTGTTGTCCCTCTATTTTTTATTCCTTTCAAGCCGGTGAGTGGAACTGAGACTTCTTCATTAAAAGCCTTTTCTGTTTCTGTTACCGTTCTCGTCCGTGTTTCAATCCTTCCTGTTGTTGTCCAGCTGGCCGTCCAGCCATTGGGACATTGGCTATCCTCCCACTGGATGACAGCTGTCAAAGGGCTAGCGGAATATTCAAATAATGTTTGAATATCCAACTACAAAACTACCGTAATTATAATTCGTCCATCCAATATTTGGCGATTTTGATGAAGGCAACCGTAGCCTCAACTGAAGCGTCGACATGAAGCTTCTCGGATGTCTAGCATCCTTAAATATACATCTTATCACTGGGATATTCAGTTGAAAAGTAACCCTGCTTTTTACCTTCAGTTCTCAAATATGCATAGACATTTAAAAATGAATAGGTATTTAATATTTTAACTTTTTCATAAAAAAACGTTAAAAAATGTATGCTTTTGTAGGCCTTTACTGTATTGAGATCCAAAACCTGCCTGATGAACTAATATTGTAATATCTAGGCTCAGCATTGTGTGGTAACCTTGATGAATACTTTATTTAATTATGAAATAGACACCATTGCTGATTGCAATTGTGTTCCTGCCTGAATCTCGTCAGTAGTGCACACAGTGTATACACGTATTCGTCCCCTTTGATCATTTATACACCAGGGATTAAGGCATTGTACTGTAAAGCCCTGCATGACAGTTCAAGATTTTTCCCTGGGGTTTAAGTAAATACAATATGAAGTGATAGACAGAGGCAGAAAAATGTGATGAGGGTTAATTAAGAGCAGAAAATATTATATTTTGTGAATGTTAGATATGCCTCTACAAAATTAACGTAAACATATGAATGATTGTTTTTATTTTTTTAACTCCAGAATTATGTTTAAAGTAATCAATTTAAAAAAAGACTGAGTGGAGGTTAAAATCAATGGTCCTTTGCAACGACATAATGTGAAAATGTATTCATTGAACAAGTTAAAAGCAGACTTAAAAAGGGGCCTAGTGCTTATTCACCACAAATGTTCAACCTTATAGACTTTGTCCCTCCGGCGGGCATTTGTTTCTACAAAGTGAGTGGTGCTTGACTGACGTGTGCTCGGGGATTCATTGGGTTGGATAATCTTTATTGTCTCAGAGGTGCAATTTGGTTTGCAAACAGTAGTCGACAATCACCACACATCATAAAATAATAAATCCGAGACGAAAATAGATTTAACATACAGGAGATGTCATCCATATACTATAATTGCAATGAGATATAGAACACTAAGACTCAATCAGTCTTTTGTTAAAGTGATCTTTGTTAAGTAGTTAAAGTGTGCAAATCAACCCAACAGCTCCCAGAACAAATTCTCTCAGATGTCTTTGATTTGGCCCTCTTGAAGTGGACTCCCTCCCTTAAATTCAGAGTGCCTGAAGAGGATTTACCCTGAACTATTAGACCCCAGAAGACCCCATTCTAGCAGACACTATTCTATTAGACCCCATTCTAGCTGACTCTATTCTATTAGACCCCATTCTAGCTGACACTATTCTATTAGACCCCATTCTAGCTGACACTATTCTATTAGACACCATTCTAGCTGACTCTATTCTATTAGACCCCATTCTAGCTGACACTATTCTATTAGACACCATTCTAGCTGACTCTATTCTAGCAGACCCTCAACAGGTGTCGTGGATATATTAATCATAACTATAATACACAATTATAAACATTGCATTAACCTTGTTTATATAATTACAAGTCAATCTAAAAGGAATAGTTTAAATTCTCCTTTGACCTTAAGAGACTACCCTTCCTCGCTCTAACTGAGAGAGGTTAAGATAGTTCTGATACGGAGGCCAGGCCTCTCTACTGACTTCTTTGTTGTGTAGATTCCTTAAAGTGTCTTGCAGCCTTGCTTGCAGACTTGCAGACATGTCCACTTCCCCAATAGTATATTGCATTTTAACTTGGCCTCTCCCGCCAATCCTAAACTCCCCACGATGGTAACTCCCATTTACCTTGGTAACCTGTATATTCCCCAACCACAATGCCAACGTTTCCCTGTAAGAGTCTTGGTCACTGTCTCACTGAATGTATCCGTGGTAACCTGCTGCCTGTACTTTCCCATGATCATGCACAAGAATTGAATCAAATGTTTTGCTGGCGGAGTTTCTCTTCATCAACAGGAGTGCTTGAATGGCTGTTCATCTGAGAAGCTCTAACTTGCAGTTTTTCTCGATTGTAAATTCACAAAAATTTGAAACTATGCAAACAATTCTGAAAACTTGAAGCTCAGACTCCAGACTGCTAAACTCTAAGCACAATTCCACTGTTTTCACATTTTTGCTAAACTCTAAGAACAAATCTTATCATTTAGCACACTTGGTTCACCTGGATCACACTGGCCTTCAAAACGCAACAACTAATTACCAATAAGTCTAACTCACTTCTCCCCTGTTCAAACTCCACTGTCAAAACACTTCAATAATGTGTCAGAGCATTAAAGGTCTCTGTGAGCTCTACTGTGTTGTAGATATGGTCCTTTGGCCTGATCAGGATCGGAGGTTGGATACATACTGATTTACATGTAGATCTGTTTTTAATGTGTTTAATGATGCTCTCTAATAGATATTCAATGGCACATTGTTACCAGGCCCCCCAAGTAAAATGTGTCTAGAACCACCACTGCCTCTATAAGCCGTGTGTGTGTGTGTGTGTGTGTGTGTGTGTGTGTGTGTGTGTGTGTGTGTGTGTGTGTGTGTGTGTGTGTGTGTGTGTGTGTGTGTGTGTGTGTGTGTGTGTGTGTGTGTGTGTGTGTGTGTGTGTGCGCATGCGCCCAGGGTGAACGGCCTTCATGTCAATGCCAGCGACACACGGACCGCTCTGCAAAGTAAACAATCCCCAGTGAAGAAACGACTCCATGCGACCTGCAGGACCTCCTCGACCCAGTGGCCCACAGACCTTGGACCGTGCACGCACCCCGACATAGCATTGACGCTAATCATGGATGGCTCCGGCATCAACAGGAAAGCCATCCGTCTCTCCACTGAGGAGTCACTCACCCGGCCATTGTCTCCATGTTCGGGAAGGTGGCAGTAAAATCAGCTTCTTTCGACTTGCAACAAAATGATTACAAAGTTACAAATTGTGACTGTACATCCTGCGTATCTCTCCCTCTCTGTATTTCTCTCTCCCTCCCTCTATCTCCTTCTCTCTCTCTCGTCCCTCTCTCTCTCTCTTTCTTTCTCTCTCTCTCTCTCGTCGCTCTCTCTCTTTCTCTCTCCCTCTCTTCTCGCTCTCTCTTTCTCTCTCTCTCTCTCGCTCTCTCTTTCTTTCTCTCTCTCTCTCGTCGCTCTCTCTCTCTCCCTCTCCCTCTCTTCTCGCTCTCTCTTTCTCTCTCTCTCTCTCTCTCTCTCTTTCTCCTTGGAAAGACACTTATAATGACTGACAAGAGCATTGACCTCAAGTTCATCGCTCACGTCAGTCATTATAAGTGGACACAAACCCTCCGATGAACAAACCCTCCGATGAAGTACACAAGTTGGTGGTTGTGGTGATGGGTTTGTTTGACTTTGCACTTAAAATAACTCCTCCATATTAAGTAAAACAGACAGATTAGAGAGAGAGAGAGAGAGAGAGAGAGAGAGAGAGAGAGAGAGAGAGAGACTGACTGACTGACTGACTGACTGACTGACTGACTGACTGACTGACTGACTGACTGACTGTTTCGTTTGACCATCCATTATTAATAGATATTAATGTGTGTGGTCGTGCTGTTCTTGGAGCAGTGACTTGGTTGTTTCACCACAGCCTCCACCTCACATGATGGCTCCTCTACAGCTCTCGTTGCTATGGGGACGCGGGGCATGTGATTGAAATGCTCGGCCCGGGGGTGTAGTTCTGTGGAATTCCCTCCCCCTCCTTCCCCAATCCCTTTCACTGCCCCCCCCCCCATACATTAGTCCGAATAAAAGTTTCTCTCGTTTTGAATCTGTTTTCCTTAAATTCAGCTATGGTGCTTTTTAATTTATTTATTTTATTTAAATCGATGTCTTACGACACGGATACCAATCTATTGCCTCGGACTTCTGTTTTTTAGGAAATAAAAATCGAAAGTAGAAAACGGTTCCCCACAGCCCACAGCCCGGCGGCGAGGGATCCGCTCCCTGTGGAATCGGGTTGAGATTCGTCAGGATTCCAGCAGCCGACTCGGCGGTGAGGGGGACGCACGGTGGAGTCTGACCAGATCCACTCCAGGAACACCACCTTCGAAGAACACCCTTGGGTGGAGAGACACAAACCCACCCACCCACACACACACTTACACACACCCACACGCTGATAGATGCCTCTCGCGTTGCGTCGACGCCTCTAGTTCGCTCTTTGGATGTAGGACAGGGTACCAAGCGTTCAATTCGGGACTACAGAAATTTGGAAGAAGCACCCCTCAAGGCACGCAAAGAATGGACGCTTCCAATCGCTCAGTGGATCCGAGCTGCCAGAGCCCACCACCTCTCGCCATCGAAATCATCCTCAGTGAGTAGAGACCCTGAGTGATCCTCAGTGAGTAGAGACCCCGAGTGATCCAGTGAGTCGTTCTTGTGTGCCCCCTGGAGGGAGCTGGAGGGGCGCCTTGTGAGCGGCTGTCCCGCGTCCAGTGCCCTCTCCCGCTGCCCCACACAGCCTGCTGCCCCTTGGTGGTCGAGGCAATGGTCGATATGATAACACCTTATTGCCCCCAGGGAGGGAGATTATGTGTAAGAAGAGACGCAAGATATTTTCCAAGGAAATTAAAATACAAAGTTGTCCTAACTTAATACAATGCAAAAAATGCAAGGAGAAATAAGGATATAGGCCTACAGAACAAACAGTATAATACGGTATGAACATCAGCAATTGTAGAAATTGTGAAGTGGTCCAGTGCCAGGTGCTACCCTCATTATAAATAATGTTATTCATACAATTTGCATTTGTTTTACCCTAATACTTAAGGGATAATCATACAAAATCAATTTCCATCTGAGGTTTATTTCACGGTGAATTACGCAGCTAAATATTTTTTTTCTGGCCATCAGGCCAATTTCATGTTTGTCTTTGAGGGTCCTTAGTCCATTTCTCCATTACTGACGGTTGAGTTGAAGACACTAGGCCCCGTTTACACGAAGGGAAAACGCAGATATTTTCACGCGGTTTGGCCTCTCATTTACACGAAAACGCCGTTTCTGTCACAGAAAACGATCATTTCTAAAAACTCCTGCCAAAGTGGAGATTTCTGAAAACGCCGGTTATGTGTTTTCGTGTCAACGAGAAACGGGTTTTTAGGTTCTGAAGCGCCACATTATGCGCCATGAAATGCTTAGCGTCATATGAGCGCCCTATATGTTAACAGTTTGTTTGGCTATCATGGATGCTGTTAAGGTGGAACTAATTTTTACGTTTGTGCAAACTCTTTTAGCCTCTTTGCATTTGCAAATGCAACTAATATACTATTTTATAGAAAGCATTCACACAGGACCATTTAAGTGTGATATATCACGAACCCAACGAACACGCACACACAATGGAGAGAGGATTGTCCCTTTTATGGATCCAGGAATTGAGTGAGGATTCTCCTGACCCTCTTCCCCCCTACGTATAAACGTGGCCTTAAGTCAGTCGATATTGTTTGCAATAACGTAACGTTATTGTGTAAAATAGAATCAGAGCCGTTTTTAAACTTCTTAAACTTCTTTTATTTTCTCATTCTCTAATTGTTATCCTCAAGCTCGAGCTTTTATGCATTTTGAGATCAATCTAAGGATCAATATCATTGAATCATTACCCATCAACATTTTTTACCAAATTTCTTTTTTTTATTGAACGTAGGCCCCTGGAGTACTAGTAGTTTATGGCAATAAAATCTTTGGATTTCCGGCCACCTCAACCATGAGAACAGGTCACAAAAAACAGATACTAAAATAAGGGTTTGTGTGTGTGTGTGTGTGTGTGTGTGTGTGTGTGTGTGTGTGTGTGTGTGTGTGTGTGTGTGTGTGTGTGTGTGTGTGTGTGTGTGTGTGTGTGTGTCTGTCTTTGTGTGTGTGTACATGCGTCTGGGCTTGCGTGTGCGTGGGCATGGGTCAGGATTCCACTCACGACTCTCACGAAAAATGAGTCCCCAACCCGGTGTGTTTGTTCTTCCAGCCAAGTACCCAGCCCCTGCCTTGTTACCCCAGTGGTCCTCCCACAGCTGTCTGTGGTTGAGCTAACACCTTCCCTGTGTTGGCTGGCCGTACTCTCTCTTCCCAGAAGTGGGAGTCACCGACTCTGCTTCATCGCGTAATCAAGACTTCTGTTGCCTGATGTTTGTTGCGCCGTTAGATTCCCTGGATTACATGCAGGAAGCTCCACATCGTTACACATATGTGTGATGGTGTGTGCGTGTGTGTGGTGGGTGTGTTTGCGTGTGTGTTTGTGTGTGTGTTTTACGGGACATGACTGGACAACACCTCTGAATGACAGGGCCACACCTTGTCGAAAGTATGTCGACCTCAAGTCAACACAAGTTCAACACATAACTTTATTCATCCCAGAGTGCGTAGCAGTGTTTCAGTGTTTCCTTCTCCGAGCCAACGTACCCTGAAGCCACAGAATTCTTCCGTAAGTCTTCTGATGGTACAGTCTCTACAGGTTTGATGTCGAAAGGGAATGAATCACTCATCGTTATCATCTTCCGCCCCATCATCATATCATCATCTTCTCTCATGCTGTCGTCCCCCCCCCCCCCCCCCCCCCCCCCCTCTGTACCTGGACAGAGTTGGACGTCTTCGGGATCATCCTGTACTCCGTGCCTGACCTTCATGGCGGTGGTGTCCATGGTGGTCTACATCGAGGAGTGTGTCTTCATCTACAAGAAGCGTGCCTTCCAACAAGAAGAGCGTCATCGCATGGGTCAACGGGAGCTGCGCCGGTAGGTGCCCCCCCCCCCCCCCCCGCCGTACATTGAAGAGGTAGAAAGGATTCAATGGTGTGACATAGTATCATCAGTGTCTCTCTCTCTCTCTCCCTCTGTCTCTCTCTCTCCCTCTGTCTCTCTCTCTGTCTGTCTCTCTCTCTCTCTCTCTCTCTGTCGCTCTGTCTCTGTCTCCCTCTCTCTCTCTCTCTCTCTCTCTCTCTCTCTCTCTCTCTCTCTTTCTCTCTCTCTGTCTCTCTCTCTCGCTCTCTCTCTGTGTCTCTTTCTCTCTCTGTCTCTTTCTCTCCCTCTCTCTCTCTCTCCCCCTCTCTCTCTCTTTCTGCTCTTTCTCTCTCTCGTCTCTCGACCCCCTCCTCTCTCTCTCTCTGTCTCTCTCTCTGTTCTCTCTCTCTGTCTCTCTCTCTCTCTCTTGTCTCTCTCTGTCTCTCCCCCTCTTCTCCCCCCCTCTCTCTCTCTCTCTCTCTCTCTCTCTGTCTCATCTCTCTCTCTCTCTCTAGTGATTGGCACCATGTCCTGTCTTGGGGATGTGGATTCCAGAGCGGCCATGTTCACTGATATGACGTCAGCCTGGTGGGTTTCCTCTCCTCTTCATCCACTCACACCCTCTCTCTCTCTCTCTCTCTCTCCTCCTGGCCTTTCTCTCTCTCTCCCTCCTCCACTGCTGTTTTCCATTTCTCACTGAGCTCCTTGTTCTGTCATGGAAGTGCCTGCTGTGTGGGAAATAATACAGGACAGGGAAACACAAAGAAGGAGAACACGATCGCTGACTCTGGAGAGCACTAGTAGGGTGGATGAAGACAATATTAGGAATTATATTCTGTAAATATATATGTAAGTTCTTTGTTTAACCTCTTAATTAAAATGGGTAATTTTAAATTGAATCAATTAATCATTAACTTTTGTCCTGTGACAACCAAATTTCCGGTCTGGGATTAATAAAGAACATGTTGTTTTAGGCCTCTTGCTTCTCTTTGAATAGCCCTAATATATATACATCCGTTTGCCTCCCGATCTCATTAACCCCCCCCCCAGTTACGTTGCCGTGGTGGTGTTTAAGTTCCTGGTCCTGATGCTGGAGGAGGTGGGGCGGGGACGAGGCCTTCCTGGCGCGGGCGCCCAAACACAAGCTGAGGATCAGCACTGGTCCATGCTGCTGCTGCTGCCCCTGCTGCCCCAGGTGGGCATCACACGGTGAGGGGGGGGGGGGGGGGGGGGGCTATAGATAGAGTGGGAACGCTCTCATGTATTCTCTAATCGGGGTCAGGGTTGGGGTCCAGGTCAGGGGTGAAGCTGGGAAG
>NC_082404.1:19730536-19816220 GCF_031168955.1 Gadus macrocephalus
CAAAACAATACTGATGAATACTAATTCTTCCTCCTCCATCCCCACTCCCAGGCGGTCCCTCTTCCTCCTGAAGCTCGGCTCTTTCCAGTTCGCTGTGCTGAAGATCGCCTTCACCGTGCTATCCATCGTGCTCTACACCAACAACCACTTTGACCTGACGGACGTGAGTAGCTGCTGCACATGGACACACACGTGACCACCACACCCGCACACACACGCACACACAGCCAATCAGAAGACCTCCTCCCAGTGCCAGTCACACATTAAGATCTAGAGCGTTAAGCAGACGCTTTGAGCCAAAGCGACTTATAGGTACATTTGTCAGAAGGACAAACATATAGCTTTCGATACATTAAGGATGTTCAAAAGAAAAAGTGCCAAATACTTACTGTTGCTAGGTTTACCCATTCCCTGTATACAACAAACATAGCTAGGATAAGACGCACACACATTATCACAAAGTCAAGTCCAAGGACGTTTTCAGTGACACACTCGTCTCTGGTTTCAGATGGAGATCACCGGCGCGGCGATATGGATCAACCCTCTGGTGGGAGTGCTGACCATCATCGCCCTGTGGCCCGTCGCCATCATGTTCATGCACCTCCGGGTCGCCCTGCGCAGCATCAAGATCATCCCTAAATACGCCATGTACCAGGTCAGCCCGGACACGCCCCCCGCCGCATCACCGACCCACGGAACACACCCCCAAACACCTGAGCTCCACAGAGATACAGCATGCACCCCCAAACACCTGAGCTACAGAGAGATACAGCATGCACCCCCAAACACCTGAGCTCCACAGAGATACCAGCATGCACCACAACACCTGAGCTACACAGAGATACCAGCATGCACCACAACACCTGAGCTACACAGAGATACCAGCATGCACCCCAACACCTGAGCTACATAGAGAGATACCAGCATGCACCCCAACACCTGAGCTCCACAGAGATACCAGCATGCACCCCAACACCTGAGCTACACAAAGATACCAGCATGCACCCCCAAACACCTGAGCTACACAGAGATACCAGCATGCACCCCAACACCTGAGCTACACAGAGATACCAGCATGCACCCCCAAACACCTGAGCTACACAGAGATACCAGCATGCACCCCAAAATCTGAGCTCCACAGAGATACCAGCATGCACCCCAACACCTGAGCTACAAAGAGATACCAGCATGCACCCCAACACCTGAGCTACACAGAGATACCAGCATGCACCCCAACACCTGAGCTACACAGAGAGATACCAGCATGCACCCCAACACCTGAGCTACAAAGAGATACCAGCATGCACCCCAACACCTGAGCTACAAAGAGATACCAGCATGCACCCCAACACCTGAGCTACATAGAGAGATACCAGCATGCACCCCAACACCTGAGCTACATAGAGAGATACCAGCATGCACCCCCAAACACCTGAGCTGAATACAGAGATACCAACATGCGCCCCAACACCTGAGCTACATAGAGATACCAACCTGCACCCCCAAACACACATTTACAAAGAGAGAGACGTTCAGAGAGATACTCTATCGCAAGTGTTGCAATTTGCTGAAATGTTATTGTGAATGTGTTTACCACAAGTTTGGTCTGGCATGGGAGGGTAACCTGTCTGTACCTGTTTGTTTGTGTGTGTGTGTGTGTGTGTGTGTGTGTGTGTGTGTGTGTGTGTGTGTGTGTGTGTTTACTTCAGCTGGTGCTTGTTCTGAGTCAACTGCAGTCAGCGATCATCAACATCCTGGCGATGAATGGAACCATCGCCTGTGCCCCGCCCTACTCCTCCACTGCCCGCGGATACTGTGAGCCAACACACACGCACGCACGCACGCACGCACGCACGCACGCACGCACGCACGCACGCACAGTAAAGCTAAGAAAAGAGAAGGTATGCTGACCTTATCTCTCTCTCTGTCTCTGTCTCTGTCTCTGTCTCTGTCTCTCTCTCTCTCTCTCTCTCTCTCTCTCTCTCTCTCTCTCTCTCTCTCTCTCTCTCTCTCTCTCTCTCTCTCTCTCTCTCTCTCTCTCTCTCTCTCTCTCTCTCTCTCTCTCTCTCTCTCTAGTGATGAGCCAGCAGCTGTTGATCCTGGAGATGTTCATCATCACCTTGGTAACGCGCCTGCTGTACCGTAGACACTACGAGCCTTTATCTGAAGAAGAAGAGGACAAGCAGGAAATGGACAAGAACACCAAACTGACCACAGCGTCATAAATCCCAAATCTGTGTGTATGTGTTTGACTCTGTATGACGTGATTATAAAAAAGACGTAATTGTTGATACTATAGCTGGGGTCGTGTGAGGGACCAACTTCACTTTGTTAGAACGGCGTTGCACCAAACCGCCGCTAGGTGGCGGTACATACCGTCTGGTGCCTAACCACCTGCCACTTGCTCGTTTACATTTTTGCTAATGATTTTGCTTTTGGAGAATGTTTATTGTTTATGTAATTAAAAAACTATTGAAAATGGAATCGATTCAAAAAATGTTTTTTTTATTTTACATACACAAAGAACGATTCATCCGGCTGCGGCGCTTTAGGAAATAAACAATATATCAGCTAACTTAAAGTACTATAACGTAATAATAAGACATCGAATCATGAAAATAGATTTAGACGTGGCGTAGTCTTCAAACTGGTGCTGAAAAAACCTATAATGTCTCGCTGCGGCTTGTAGGGCATGGACAAGTGCTGTCACGTGATTCCACTTGCCACCCCTACTGACGTCACTGGCTAATGGCTCGGGACAGCTTCATTCTCTTCTCTATGGCAAGCCGAATTGTCATTTATTAACTAAGTTTGACTATCCGGAAATTACATTGCAGATATCTGCAATTCAGTTTCGCCTAGTCAAAACTAACATTTCGGATATCCGCAACTACATTCCTCCTATCCGCAATTGTCATTTCTATGGCAAGCCGAATTGTCATTTATTAACTAAGTTTGACTATCCGGAATTTACATTGTAGATATCAACAACTTCATTCAAGATATCTGTAATGTAGTTGTGACTAGTCGAAACGACAGTTAGAGATATCTGTAATGTAGTTTTGACTAGTCGAAACTATGGCAAGCCGAATTGTCATTTATTAACTAAGTTTGACTATCCGGAATTTACATTGTAGATATCAACAACTTCATTCAAGATATCTGTAATGTAGTTGTGACTAGTCGAAACGACAGTTAGAGATATCTGTAATGTAGTTTTGACTAGTCGAAACTATGGCAAGCCGAATTGTCATTTATTAACTAAGTTTGACTATCCGGAATTTACATTGTAGATATCAACAACTTCATTCAAGATATCTGTAATGTAGTTGTGACTAGTCGAAACGACAGTTAGAGATATCTGTAATGTAGTTTTGTATGGCAAGCCGAATTGACATTTATTAACTAAGTTTGACTATCCGGAATTTACATTGTAGATATCAACAACTTCATTCAAGATATCTGTTACGTAGTTGTGACTAGTCGAAACGATAGTTAGAGATATCTGTAATTCAGTTTTGACTAGGCGAAACTGAATTACAGATATCTGCAATGACTTCACGGAAAACGACATTCAACTCGTCACACATCTTAAATGACAATTGCAGATATCTGTAATTCAGTTTCGCCTAGGCAGAATGAAAGTTAAAGATATCTCAAACGTCATTTGAGTGTTGGGCATTACGTTTTAGATATCCAGAAATACGTAATTTCCCCTTGCCGCCATAATCAAAGAAGAAGTGGGTTCATTTCTGAATGGAATAAGAAAGGAGCAGTCATGGCGTTGGCTGTGATCGAAAAGATCACGAGAAAATATGGAGCGATGTAATCAGTGAATTGTGTGAATGATGATTGAACAAGGAGCTGCTCCGCTCCCGCTTAAAGTAAACGGTCCTATAATTTGTCATTACAGATATCTGAAACGTCATTACAGATATCTGAAACGTCATTTCGCCTAGTCAAAACTCGAATTCAAGATATCTATAATTCAGTTTCGCCTAGGCAGAATGAAAGTTAAAGATATCTACAATTGTAGATATCTCTAATCAAAATTCCTTTCAAGATATCTATAACTTGATAATAGATATCTACAACGTCATTTTGACTAGTCGTAACTCCAGTTAGAGATATCTACAACGTCATTTTGACTAGTCGTAACTCCAGTTAGAGATATCTACAACTTCATTTCGCCTAGTCAAAACTTAATTTAAGATATCTGAAAAGGGACATGTAGATATCTTGAATTGAGGTGAATTAAAGATATCTTGAACTGGAATTATGACTAGTCAGAATCAAATTGTAGATATCTCAAACTGGAATTACAGATATCTACAATTCAGTTGCAGATATCCGTAATTCACAAAGTGGATATCCGCAACTGAATTGTAGATATCCGCAATGAGAAACCCCATAGACATGAATGGCGAAAATGACGCAATTTCGCCTAGGAGGAATGTCTTTGTGGATATCTGAAATGACAATTGCGGATAGGAGGAATGTAGTTGCGGATATCCGAAATGTTAGTTTTGACTAGGCGAAACTGAATTGCAGATATCTGCAATGTAATTTCCGGATAGTCAAACTTAGTTAATAAATGACAATTCGGCTTGCCATACGAAACGACTGTTAGAGATATCTGTAATTCAGTTTTGACTAGGCGAAACTGAATTACAGATATCTGCAATGACTTCACGGAAAACGACATTCAACTCGTCACACATCTTAAATGACAATTGCAGATATCTGTAATTCAGTTTCGCCTAGGCAGAATGAAAGTTAAAGATATCTCAAACGTCATTTGAGTGTTGGGCATTACGTTTTAGATATCCAGAAATACGTAATTTCCCCTTGCCGCCATAATCAAAGAAGAAGTGGGTTCATTTCCGAATGGAATAAGAAAGGAGCAGTCGAAAAGATCACGAGAAAATTGGCTGTGATCGAAAAGATCACGAGAAAATATGGAGCGATGTAATCAGTGAATTGTGTGAATGATGATTGAACAAGGAGCTGCTCCGCTCCCGCTTAAAGTAAACGGTCCTATAATTTGTCATTACAGATATCTGAAACGTCATTACAGATATCTGAAACGTCATTTCGCCTAGTCAAAACTCGAATTCAAGATATCTTTAATTCAGTTTCGCCTAGGCAGAATGAAAGTTAAAGATATCTACAATTGTAGATATCTCTAATCAAAATTCCTTTCAAGATATCTATAACTTGATATTAGATATCTACAACGTCATTTCGCCTAGTCGTAACTCCAGTTAGAGATATCTACAACGTCATTTTGACTAGTCGTAACTCCAGTTAGAGATATCTACAACTTCATTTCGCCTAGTCAAAACTTAATTTAAGATATCTGAAAAGGGACATGTAGATATCTTGAATTGAGGTGAATTAAAGATATCTTGAACTGGAATTATGACTAGTCAGAATCAAATTGTAGATATCTCAAACTGGAATTACAGATATCTACAATTCAGTTGCAGATATCCGTAATTCACAAAGTGGATATCCGCAACTGAATTGTAGATATCCGCAATGAGAAACCCCATAGACATGAATGGCGAAAATGACGTCATTTCGCCTAGGAGGAATGTCTTTGTGGATATCTGAAATGACAATTGCGGATAGGAGGAATGTAGTTGCGGATATCCGAAATGTTAGTTTTGACTAGGCGAAACCGAATTGCAGATATCTGCAATGTAAATTCCGGATAGTCAAACTGAGTTAATAAATGACAATTCGGCTTGCCATAGACATGTAGATATCTTGAATTGAGGTGAATTAAAGATATCTTCAACTGGAATTATGACTAGTCAGAATCAAATTGTAGATATCTCAAACTGGAATTACAGATATCTACAATTCAGTTGCAGATATCCGTAATTCACAAAGTGGATATCCGCAACTGAATTATAGATATCCGCAATGAGAAACCCCATAGACATGAATGGCGAAAATGACGCAATTTCGCCTAGGAGGAATGTCTTTGTGGATATCTGAAATGACAATTGCGGATAGGAGGAATGTAGTTGCGGATATCCGAAATGTTAGTTTTGACTAGGCGAAACTGAATTGCAGATATCTGCAATGTAATTTCCGGATAGTCAAACTTAGTTAATAAATGTCAATTCGGCTTGCCATATCTAACAGTCGTTTCGACTAGTCAAAACTACATTACAGATATCTCTAACTGTCGTTTCGACTAGTCACAACTACATTACAGATATCTTGAATGAAGTTGTTGATATCTACAATGTAAATTCCGGATAGTCAAACTTAGTTAATAAATGACAATTCGGCTTGCCATAGTTTCGACTAGTCACAACTACATTACAGATATCTTGAATGAAGTTGTTGATATCTACAATGTAAATTCCGGATAGTCAAACTTAGTTAATAAATGACAATTCGGCTTGCCATACTTCTCGACTACTCGACTACTTCGCCAAGATGACAACGATGGCAAGTAACTAAAAGTAATGAATGAAACAACCTAATTGTGATTGCAAAAACATGCGTTTGTGAAATGTGTTTTTGATGGGTCCACTCCTTAAGCTAACGTATTGATCCACGATAGCAGACGCTTTAAATAATACTTATAACTACATGCAACCTATTTATCTCAACGAAATTTCAAATAGTATACTAGATACATACACACAAAGGAAAATATACGAAAATGAAATGGCTAAAGTTAATGCAAAATTATGATCGAGTACAAACAGTCTACTCTCATTGCAGTCTTTCGAAGTTAATTCAGACTGATATAGTGTTATCTTCCTCAGCATGACACGCCACATCTCAGGAAGTGGTGGTGCTCCACTTTGTTGGAGAATCTCCATACTGAAGGGTATAGTTCTTCTGAAGCAGATGTGCTGTGAATTCCAATATTAACGCACAACCGTAACAATGACCTACAAAAACTATTCGTGTGTGTGTGTGTGTGTGTGTGTGTGTGTGTGTGTGTGTGTGTGTGTGTGTGTGTGTGTGTGTGTGTGTGTGTGTGGCAGACGGTTTGCTCATTTCACGGAGGAGGGCAGAGAGATGGCAAGAGGAACTCTACCACATATCTTCCGTATCCCGAGGAAGCGCAAACTGTCCGAAATGGAGGAGACATAATATTTGTCTTTTCTTTATTTCTATATTTTTTTTATTGGTTGGTTTGAAGAGAAGGGCAGAAAATAAAATTTATAATAATGGATACCAATTCCAGAAACATATTATTTGAATCGAAATGAAATCATATATTGCTGGTTATTAAGCACACAATATACACCATAAGAAAATAAAATGTAGAATTCACATTTAAGAAAGACTACTGGGGGAAGTTCATTTCAAAATCAACGTAACGTTCTCCAGCCTGTTTTTTTTCACATGTGAATTGGGATTCTCACTGTTGGCGACAACCTGATTGAAATCAATACGACAAGAACGCATTGATCAAAAGAGCGCTTGTTGTGTAGACAAACTTCGGAAAACTGTAGTTCCACCGTAGAGACGCTAGAGGTCATCAATACTCCCCGTCGCGCAATGACGTCCGTTAGGAAAAGTGGAGTCGAATTCATTTTTACACAGCGCTGTCTTTTCTATGTTCGAAAGGAAGCACATTTTCATCTCTCCTTGACCCGATCACGTTCTCCACAAAGGTTAAGTAAAGGAGGCATAAAGGTTAGGAGATTTGACTATTCGTAGAGGAATTGGGCCACAGCTAAGGAGTCTCACCGCGTCCGCCATCTTGTCGTCACGTGACAGCACTTGGACGTTGGATGTCCATGTCCTACAGGCTGCAGCGAGACCTTACTCGAAAAAACAGAGTACGGACTCTCATGGGTAAAGTAGGTTTAGCGGAGGAGTGACACGCCCTTCCACCAATCGATTCATCGTACAACATTGTCACTTCTGGGTTCTAAGCCAATGGTGTTCCTCTGTCAACAGTGCAATCCATCCTAAAGAGTGGTTGCCTTTAGCTTAGACTACGTGATGTGCAACGCGTATGCAACAATGTTGTGCCAGTGTATCTTTAACCCGTTGTTTTATTCCGAAATTTAACCCCTCGACCCGTCAGGACTTCGTCGCGCGGCCAACCCGAGCTCCTCTCAGATGTGGACGCAGACAGGACCCGACGCGCGTCGTTGTCACTGTTGTTTTGATGAGAAGGTGGTCGGGAGGTTAGGATCGCGTTGTTTCACAGACGGGGTCCCCGTCCTCATCAACATTTCAAGATGAGGCTCTTCTTTGCTCTTCTGAAACACAACAACCCCAAAATAGAGTACTACTCCCGGTTCTCTCCATCCCCGCTGTCCATCAAACAGTTCCTGGATTTCGGTGAGTTTGATAACAATGGACATGGATCCTGTGTTTGTATCTTTCTGTATCCCTTCTTCTTGATAAACAACTGATGGCCCGGACCCTATGATCCATGGCCTACACAATGTGTAGGAGACAAACCAAGCATACATATTATTTTATAAACATGCCTCGAACAATTATATTGTCACATTGTGGAACATCTTCTCATTGTAATGGAATTTATTAGTATCTTCATCCAACATCCACCGACGAGTTGAAGTAGCTCTGTGCTAAATGAAAAGATAATGACGTCCAGTTAAACCTCGTCATTCAAGACCAATCCAGATGTACACGAGTTTGATCTGGGGATCCGAGTGGCACGCGTCACATGACCCCCTCTGTTGCTCTTGTGTCTAGGCACCAGGCTTAAATGCGCCAAAGGCTTTTCCTAATCCATCTGCAATCATCTCTATGTCTCACAGCTCCCTTAAGATGTAACTAGAAGAACATCGGTTGATTTGGCCATCACTGAATCCAAATGTTTGACCAACATTGTCCAGGTCGTCCCAGTGTTTATGCGTCTCCGTCAGAACTGGTGCGCCAGTTTCACTGGAACAAAAGCAGCCTCATTCAGAAACCGTATACAGCATGGCCTGTTGCATCATTTTCTGTTATGCAATATCATAATGACCCTTCCTTAACATAGAAGAGGTTTACTGATTTATAAAATTTGATATTAGTTACACTTTATAGCGTTTATATTTGTCTCTGCATCAGTTGAGTGAATACCAGTGGGAGATCTCTGGTCTTTGTAGTCCTCACAGGCTCGCTGTTACGACCCATTAATGTCCAGTAATGAGCTTGTGTTTGGATCATGTGATCCTTCCCCTTCCCCGGGCCGGTGTGGTGTGTTCTGGTGCCTCACCAGGTCCGGCTACACACTGCTAGGCGATGAGGGGACCTAACCCTGTCAGCATGGCTATCCTGTGCCCAGCTGGGATGCGGACACACCATCTCCCCATGGCTTCCTGTAGCATCCCCATCCGTGCTTTAGTTTAGAGCTTGTTGTTGATAGTTTCAAACCTTACGCACGGATTGTTCCTCCAGACGCAGGCCCATTGCTAATGAGACACGGGACCACAATGAGCCGTTCCACTGGGTTTTATACTGTTGATGACTGCGTGTATCTCATGGTCACCTCTGGCTCCGTGTAGACATCTGTAGGATACAGAGGATAAAGCACACACCTAAAAAAAATAAAGCACAGAAACCTCCTGGTTGTAAAGGCTTCGGCCAATCTCTGTTTTCCAGAATGGATGACTTTAACTGTGCCAGGGGTCATTCTCCACCACTGTTTATGGCTCTTAGGCTCACCAAAGATGGATTCATAATGTAAATGAATCATTAATTCACCAGTTCAACTGCCTGTCTGAAATGTATAACCATACAATGCCATAATTAATACTAACGTGAAACCTCTTCACTAACATGATCCGCACGCATGAAGGTGAATCACTGTTAAAGTCAAGGGACCAGTTGTGTGACGCATGTTCGAAAGAAAAGGAGGTTTAGAAACGACTGAAACACACAAGTTTCAACATCGTCCTTCCTCCTTTTATTCCTGCAGAGCTTCAGTTTCGAGTGGTCTATGTTGTGGTTTGTCTTGGCTCTGATAGGCCAGGAGAATGCGTGTGAAAAGACGTCGTACATGTTCCTCCGTAAGGAGCTCCCAGTGCGCCTGGCCAACACCATGAGAGAGGTCAACCTGCTGCCCGATCAGCTGCTCAGCCAGCCCTCGGTCCGGCTGGTCCAGAAGTGGTGTGTGTGTGTGTGTGTGTGTGTGTGTGTGTGTGTGTGTGTGTGTGTGTGTGTGTGTGTGTGTGTGTGTGTGTGTGTGTGTGTGTGTGTGTGTGTGTGTGTGTGTGTGTGTGTGTGTGTGTGTGTGTGTGTGTGTGCGTGCTGCGGTCGCCCTTTGACCTATGCTTAACCTTTGACCTTTTAGGTACATGCAGAGCTTTGTAGAGCTGCTGGACTACGAGAACAGAAAAGGGGAGGACCCTCAAGTTCTGAATGAGTGAGTACAGACCTGGATGATTAAATGGATGGATTAATTGTTTTGCTCCTACACTTATCCGTTGTAGGCAACTACTACTACCTTTTAGTAACCATTTATCCAAATGGACACATCTTTGTAGATTCATTCATTCATCTTAATCATCTCCAATGAGCCAGTGGGCATCTTGCTCAGGATGCCTGTAGGTAGAGGTCAGGTAGAGGTCAGGTAGAGGTCAGGTAGAGGTCAGGTAGGGCCTGGTGTTCTAGTTAGTGAAGCAGCAACATACCAACACAGATCCCTTTCCTTATTGAATCCTCTGCTTCGGCCCGTCCCCACGGTAACAGTTTGTGTTTATACAACACTAGTAAGGCTGGCGTGAAAGACACCTGTGTGGGGGCGCCATAAACACAGATAAAGAGATTTAGATAAGAAGCAACCTTTTCAGGTCCTGGTCATGAATATTTAATATTCAGAGCAGTTAGATAATGGTTATATTATCTTATATTAAGGAAAGGGAATTTTACTGCTTAATTTCCACGTACAACATCCTAGCCGAAGCAGGAAGAAAGCACGCACACACACACACACACACACACACATACACATACGTGTATGTGTGTGTGTATTTATGTGACTTTTGACCCCATCCCAGTTTCCTGGACTTGTTGATCGAGATCCGTAATCGCCATAACGACGTGGTCCCGACCATGGCCCAGGGGGTCATTGAGTACAAGGAGAAGTTTGGCTTCGACCCGTTCATCAGCAGCAGCATCCAGTACTTCCTGGACCGCTTCTACACCAATCGCATCTCCTTCCGCATGCTCATCAACCAGCACAGTGAGCAGTGCACTCAGTGTTACAGGCAGGCTGTCGTCCACGCGGGGTCTGAGTGTAGGAGTCGTTGGTCAGGATGAACCACCAGGTCCATTCAGGAGACACACGGTGACACTTAGATTAAGGGCATTTAGCAGGCGCTTTCATCCAAAGCCACTTATGATCTTATGAAGTACATTTTCTGTCTGAACAGTAAGGATGTTCATGGAACAAGTGGCAAGCAGTACCAATGTTAGGCTATCCCATTCCCCGTACACAACACAGATAGCTAGATTAAGGCGCTATAACATGCTAAGTGCTATTTTTAAGTGCCAGGACGTACAAACATATCATCAGTGCTGAAGAGGGGTGTGTTCAGGAGAGTAAGGGAGGAGAGGGGGGGGAGGCTCTACAGAGTCCAGGTGAACTCTGAACAGGTGAGTCTAGTGAGTGAGCCACTCTGCGGCCCGACGGCGTTCACCACGGCGGGCCGAGGTGTGGCGGTGTGACCTTGTGCGTGTCGTTGAGGCACAGGGCTCAGGTGGAAGGAAGCCCCCCCCCCCCCCCCACACACCTTTTCTTGGTTCTCCTTCAGCGCTGTTGTTCTGCCTGGGGCCTCAGATCAATCTCAGAGTGCGGGCGAGAAGAGTTTTCCCCAGTTGACGGCGTGCTCTGTTTTGATTGGTTCCCTTCCTAGCATTGCTGTTTGGCAACGACACCAACCCCGCACATCCCAAGCACATCGGCAGCATCGACCCCGCCTGCAACGTGGCCGAGGTGGTCCGAGGTGAGGTCCACCAGCACGACGTGAGGGTTTAGGGACACCAGTCTGGCCTGGTTCAGAGTATAAACCACCACAGTTTACATTCAGACCTTTCAAACTGAATTCACATTTTGTTCTAGTCCTTCCAAAGGCATTATCTCGAGGTGCAGACTTCTATGAATCTTTGCTATCTGGAAATATCAACAACTCGACCTAGAAGTCAAACACAACGAGTGAACTGAGCCCAGATGGTTTACCTTATCAACATTTCCTGAAGGAATGTCTACGTGTTGAAATTGTCTGCCCATAACCATACAAAGGTTCTTGGGAACTCTCCTAGGAGAGGAAGTGTCTCCACAGTTGAATGAGGCTAATCTGTCGTGTGTCTCCAGATGCCTACGAGACAGCCAAGATGCTCTGTGAGAAGTACTACATGGCTTCCCCTGACCTCAAGGTTGAAGAGTTTCACAGTAAGAGATGTTTGCTGCTACTACATCATCTGTCTTTCTGGGGGCCTTGTCCACAACAATGCTCTTACTTTTCCATTCCGCACTCAAATCGGGATTTCATCGACCAAAAACGGCAACTTTCAAAAGCGTTTCAATCGTACATTTTAGAAACTTCCCGACATCTTTGGCCTACGCATGAAAGTTGTCTGCGCAAGAGAGATGAGAGAAAGCATGCGTCTTTCAGCAGTTCAATGAGGATGGAAACGTTGGTACGGAATGTTCGACTATTGATACGAAAACAGTGTTTTTATAGTATCCAGGGTATTGTAGAAGTGAGATAGATTCAACTGGTTGTCAGTTGCTCCTATAAAGCACTTGTGGTAAAACTGCAGTAGCCAAACGGACCGTTTTAAACCTTTTATATTACAGCTGGATTGAGTCCAGTCCTGTTCAAAGTGCACACGTCATTAACTTCAAAGGAGACGTGTGTGAGGTCCACGTTTGTGTGCAAAAATTTTTTCCAGCTAGCCAATGGCTCTGCCTGCTTCTCCTTGTTTGACTTGTCTTTACTGTGGTTTGTTTTGTTTTTTAGCTCATGCTCCAAAGCCTATCCAGGCTGTGTACGTGCCTTCCCACCTCTTCCACATGCTGTTTGAGCTCTTCAAGGTAAACCTACCGCTGCAGTTCATCCTCTAGTTTGTTGTGGTCTCCTTAACTCACGTTTCGGTTCGTCCGCTTGGAGGAAGCCCCTCCCTGAGCCATGTCATGAACTGTAGTTCCAGGCCTGTGTCTTCTTGTGCGCAGAACTCCATGCGAGCCACGGTAGAGCTTCACGAAGACAGCGAGGGCGGCCTGCCGCCGGTGAAGGCCAAAGTGACTCTGGGAAAAGAGGACCTCTCCATCCTGGTGCGCTTTGGATCTCAAGGATTAACCTTTGTACACATTCACACAAATCATGATGATTAGGACCGTTTCTTCTTTCTGTTTTCAGTTTGTTGGGTCATTTTAGCCTTGTCTATTATCTCATCTTGACCACCTCCTTAAGGGACAATAATTGTCTGAGTGGTCAAACCATCGTGTCTCTGTCCTGGCTTCACAAAACCATCCACAACCGATACAAGCTGTCAAAACCAGTGGTGCCTCAGAGGGTTGTGTGTGAACGAGTGAAGTGGAGAACTTAGGTCCTTGTGAGAAGACGTTTTGTAAAGCACTGGTATGGGGATTCAGTGGCATGTTGTTTACTGACTGCTCAGATCAGTGATCGAGGAGGCGGAGTTCCCCTACGGAAGATCGACCGTCTGTTTAACTACATGTACTCCACGGCCCCCGCGCCCAGCTTTGAACCAGGAGCTGTCCCCCTGGTACACACACACACACACACACAGGCACACAGGCACACAGGCACACACACACAGACACACACACACACACACACACACACAGACACAGGCACACACAGACACAGGCACACACACACACAGGCACACAGACACAGGCACACACACACACACACACTTGCAAACACAGGCACACACATGCACAAACACGCATGTCAGAGTCAGTAGCACACAGGCACACTATAGTACTTCAACACACGCACACACACACACACACCCACATGCATGCAAACCTATATCATTCCTCATATCAAACTATATTATTAAGATGTAGAATAAAGGAAGGCCCTTCCTCTTCCAGGCCGGGTTCGGCTATGGCCTGCCCATCTCGCGGCTCTACGCGCGCTACTTCCAGGGGGATCTGAAGCTGTATTCCATGGAGGGGGTGGGCACCGACGCCGTCATCTACCTGAAGGTACTGCTGCTCATTGGACGCATCGCCGTATCTCCAGCCAATCGGCACTCTCCAGTCACCGAGGGAGACACTTCTGAGAGAGGTTGGACTTTTGTGTGTGTCCGTGTGTGTCCGTGTGTCTCCAGGCCCTGTCCAGTGAGTCGTTTGAGCGGCTGCCTGTGTTCAACAAGTCGGCCTGGCGCCACTACAAGGTCGGCCCCGAGGCGGACGACTGGAGCAACCCCAGCACGGAGCCCCGGGACACCAGCGTGTCCAAGTACAAGGCCAAGAGATGACTTCCCCCCCCCCCCCCCCCCCCCCCCCCAACACACCTCCCTCCCCCCATGCCAACCAGCCTCTCTGTGTCGTGTCGTAGATGCTTCGGTTCAGCCTCGGCTCCAGATGAACATTCCAGCGGTCCACGCCCCGGTCGTCGTGGTGACGAGGTACGATGGAGACCCCCCAGCGCGTGTGTGGTGGGCCCTAGTGCGTGTGTGGTGGGACCTAGTGCGTGTGTGGTGGGACCTAGTGTCCATGTTGGTTATACACCAAGAATAAAGATGGCCGCTAGGTGGATAGAGCCCTACTATTCTCAATAATTCTAAAAAGGAGTAATAAACAAAATGAGGACCTAAATGAACCCTCCATCCGGCATAAGAAAAGGTCCGGTGTGCTTAGCGAATCAGTGGTCATGAGCTCATTCTAGCAATCTCTATTCTATTTCCTCTATTTCTCCAGAGTGTGGTGGACTGAGGTCTTTGTTCAGTCCCCTTCCCCCTCAGTCTCTGCTCTCCCCGGCCATTCAGCGTTATCAGCTCTGGTATCAGCCGGGCTAAGCTTTGTCTCTTGCTTTTCACCGTACACTCCTCTCACAGACAGACCGACAGACAGACAGACAGACAGACAGACAGACTGACAGACTGACAGACAGACAGACAGACAAGGGATTTGTGGGTGGGACGACTACGGTTTTCATTTCCTGTTCCCTCGGGAGCTGCGTCTGACTGGACACACGAGCGGCGGCGGTGTGATGGTGTCTTGGTCAGTCAGTGTCCGTGTCGGGACGGTGCTGCTGAACTGCAGGTCGAACCTGGAGAGCAGGAAGTGCCGCTGCTGCTCTGACGACAGGAGCAGCAGCTGATTGGACGTTCCCATGAGGATGGAGGAGCAGCAGCTGATTGGACGTTCCCGTGAGGAAGGAGGAGCAGCAGCTGATTGGACGTTCCCGTGAGGAAGAAGGAAACGTTTATCAGAACAAAATAGGAAAAACCTGACACGCTATTTAATGACCCAATGTATTTAATATGAACGAAGCCTTTCTGCCAGAAATTGTATATATATGTGTGTGTGTATATATGTATATATGTATATATATATATATATATATATATATATGCCGTAATTGTTTAGTTTTTTATTAGCCTCAACAGCTCGAATTTTGTATTATTTTGAAATTAAGGCGAGTTAGAACTTTTGTGTCTTTAGAGAGCAAAACCCAAATCAGCTGATCAGCATTTATTTTTTGCTCGGCTTCAGGGAAGCTCCTGATTGGACGCTTGTCAAAGCCCTGGACCTGCCCTCAAGAGGACCCCAGTCACCCCCACATACTGCCTCGGCAGTACTAGGTACTGGTACTAGGTACTGGGTACTGGTACTGGGTACTGGTACTGGGTACTAGGTACTGGTACTAGGTACTGGTACTGGGTACTGGTACTGGTACTAGGTACTGATACTGGTACTAGGTACTGGTACTGATACTGGTACTAGGTACTGGGTACTAGGTACTGGTACTGGTACTAGGTACTAGGTACTGGTACTAGGTACTGATACTGGTACTAGGTACTGGTACTGGGTACTAGGTACTGGTACTGGTACTGGGTACTAGGTACTGGTACTAGGTACTGGTACTGGTACTAGGTACTGGTACTATGTAGGTATCATTACTCTCCCTAGAGAGACAACAAATTATCCCAGACTTTTATTGGCAGTGCTATTCCCTCTTAGATGTGGATAATGGCTCCCCCCTCCCCCTACGGACAGACAGACAGACAGACAGACAGACCAGGCCTACAGTGGTGCTGGCTGTAACCCGTCTCTTCCTGTCAGGACCCCTTGTCCGGATCCTTTGTGTTACCAGCGGTCGGTGCAGGAGTTGAACAAAGCTTGTGTTGATTTGTTGAGTACTGATTCCGTTCTCTCTCAGTGGAACAGAGGAAGGAACGTAGACTCCACGTCTCAGACATGGAACCCTTTTATAGGTTTTATTTTTGTCATGAAGAACCGTTTCATTGTCTTCGGGATCCGAAGAAGGTTTATTTTTTCTTCTGTATTGAATCCATTGTGTTGTTGCTAAGATTTAATTGTTGGCAGAAAAGGGCAAGGAAGAATTGCATAATCTATGCCATTAATTAAATCGGCACCAAATCCGATTGATGAAAGACGCTTTTGAAAGCCCATCTCTCCCTCCCTTTGTGCCGGAGGCGTCCGGCCTGCCAATGTCTCCCCCTCGGCCCGGGGCTAGGGTTAGGGTTAGACCGGGTCATACCAAAGGATCTCCATAACCTGTTGGACTGAGCCCTGCTGTTCCCCACTCTCTGGTTGTTCCCCTCTCCGACCACATGAACCCCGTACGTTTGAGACGTACCCACTCCCCCGCCCGTCCACAGCCACAGGGACGGCGCACGCAAGGACGGGCGTTTTCTGTTCCTCTCGTAACTGAACCCAGCTTCCCAATCGTTTCATACCTGGAATAGGAGGAGAATATATATAATATATATATATATGACGTTCCCTAACCTCATCCCAACAGTATGCAGTGCACTCTGTGTTGATTAGAAATAAAACGTGTTCCAAGTGACTACGACAAGAATACAATGGTGTTGGAAATACTTGGTGTGCTTTGGAAGCCATGCAGTAATGACAGTTATGACATAAGAAAGAACAATAGCTCGTAAACGTATATATTCATACATGTTTATACCAGATTCAGCATGACCATGCCTTACCTATAGTGTCAAAACCTATATCAAAAGGAATGGCAATAAAGTGTGTTTTACACCTCTGGGTTTCACTTCCCTTCGTTGGTCTTATCATGGGAATAACAATGCCCCCAAAAACATTTGTTTACATTCGGGTATTCATTTTTTTTATTGTATTCACATATAGCCGCCTGAAATTGTATATCTAAAAAAGAGAAAAACGAAACACACACATTCCAAAAAAGGAAATATATGTCCACTGTATTGGAGCACATACAGTACAGCGGGGGCACAGACAAGCAAACAGGCCAGTACAGGGTTTGTCCAGTAGGGGCAGCGAGCGAAGAGGAGCGATGGGTGATCGACCATGGGCCACTATGGACAGACCAGGAGGAAATGCTTAAATTACATTTAAATAATGCTTAAAAAAAAGAAAGAATACAAAGTAGGAAGTACAGTGATGTGTGACGTTTAGTTTTTGAGTTATCTAACGTAAAGCTCATCTAATGTACTTCAAGTGTAGTCCGTTGTACCGTTTTAGAATCAGAGCAATGTCTGTGTTGCCTTCTCTTGTTGGGAATGTTTTGGGAGAAACTGGATAAGCAGGTGAGGGACACGTTTAAAACAGGAACAGGCTTCTGATTAAATCATTGAAAAATACTGGCAATTTATGGAAGTTTGGCCCAAGGCCATTGATACCTTATGTGACCAACCGATATTCAATCAGTTTATTTCCTTTTTTTGATTTGAACGTGAGCGTATGAGCGCTATGGGCGGGGCTCTGGCGTCTGAATACTAAATGAGGTCACGTCTTCTTTCGTTCTTTTGTTCCGTGAGGCTCCTGCAGGCCTGTGATCAGATCCCTCCTACACCCTGTTACTACACACAAGCTCACGATTATTAACAGTTTGAACATTTATAAGCTTTTTATTGTTTCACACTAGAGCCGTGCGGGTTTAGGCACTAATAATAATATTTACACTTTCCTCCTATTGGAGAGATATTTGAAATTTAGCATTCTATCAAAACTTAGGGGGATGGGGGGGCTGGAAAAGTGGTTAAATCCATACAATGTACCGCTACTGTCCAACTGGAGATCAGGAACCCTTGGTTGTGTACCTGTTAACATTGTTTTCAATGCTGAGCCATTCCAAATGAATGGAGGTGAGTGGAGGGGGTGCAGGGACCCCTCGGCTGCTGTAGGGGGCAGTGTTTTATGACGAGGCGTAACATACACAAACAATGTGACATTCTCGAGAACAGAGCACGACATGTGCGTGAGTATTGCTTGCTGCACAACGTGTATCACATCCATAATGATGGTTTGTGTGTACTCACCACCACCATGTCTCTATCACAGTCAGTGGCAGGTAACCAAAACAAAACGCCTCCATATTCAATTGAAGGTTGAACAACAGCTGACCCAAACGTACGAGGGACAGAAAAGAGATGAGTGTTTTTTCTGTGATGAGCAGGCTGCTTCAGGCAGGTGACACCAACCCCTCCCATCCAAAGCAGCCCACAGCCGGAGTCGAGACATTCTAGACCGCATATAACTCCTGGATGCCTAAGCTAATAAACTGGTTTGATCGATTCTAACTCCTCCCCCTGCCCCCCCCCCTCCCTCCTCCTCCTCTCCCTTGGCTATTGGTCCGCTCCGTCGCCCCCGGCAACAGAGGCTGAGATGGCTTCTTTGAGATTGTCCCTCTCCACCTGCAGGACAGAAGTGCATTTCCCACAATGCCTGCTGGCCAACAGGCCTCAGCAACAAGACATTGTTTCCAGTGTGTGTGTGTGTGTGTGTGTGTGTGTGAGTGAGGATTTAAGTGTGTGTGTGTGTGTGTGTGTAAAAGAGAAGTCTTTGGGTGTGGGGGGAGGGGGGGCAGTGTATGGTGAGTGGGCGTGTGTTACGCGTGTCAATGTGTTTGTGGGGTGGGGTGGGGGGGGGGGTCAGGGGGCGGTGCCTACTTCTCATCCTCGTCCCCTTCGCTCATGCTACTGATGGAGGCCGACGCCCCCTTTGGGGAGGGCGGCGGGGAGGGGCGGGCGCTGTGCCAGCGGGCCGAGGGGGACGGCGGCGACGGGGAGCGCAGGGGCGAGTGTTCCCGCGGGGGGCTGCTGCAGGGCGAGCCGCGCGGCGACAGGGCGTAGGAGATCATGCGACCACTCCGCTCCTGGAACACCTGTTTCTGGACGAGAGAAGAGTGCATGTGACCCCCCTGGTGCTACCGGCCCCTCCTGGTGAATCACCTGTCTAACAACGGCTGAATAGTTAGGGTACAGGGACTCCAACCCGGGGAGGAGCTGCCAATCAAATCACCTGTTCTCAGCTCTGATACTGAGAGAGTAAGCTAGGTACATCAAACGACAACGCGGGGACAGCGCCCTCTCTGGTGACATTGGTTACTGCAACCTTGGTCAATACGGTTACGTCATGCCTGTGTGGCACACAGGCAAGGTCTGTTCACCCTTAAGGAGAAAGAGGCTGCGTGGTGAAGGGATGAATTTACCCATGTCCCGTCGGGCCCGAAGAGCTCTAGGAAGTTACCGATGAATTCGCGAGACTTCTCCTCCCACTTCTGGATGAGGTCGTGGCTCTTCTCCTCCACGCGGTACACGAAGTGCTTGCTCTTCTCCTCCACGGTGCGCACCTTCTCCTTCATGCGGTCCACCTGATTCTGCAGCCGGTACTTCTTCTCCTGGGGTCGGCGGGGACAAAGGAACGGCACTGTCTTCATTACATCATCTCCAGGTTTCTGTTCCGCTTCAGCTGAGTATGTGTTTAAATTATTTCTTCATATTTTCATGTTTATGTGCTGCTTTCCCAACCATATCGGATTGTTCATGTCATCTCTGCTCTAATGAAAAGTGGGACTTTTTTACTGTCAAATTATTCTCACTTTTCAACTCAAAGACTGCATCTGAATCACTGAATAAAAGCACGGAATTAAACACTGAACTTTGAACCCTAGTTTTCCTTGTCCATGGGTAACCCCTGCATTCTTAGGGTTAGGGTAACGCCTCGTGCCCACTACCTCCGTCCGTTGACTGATCCCCATTGACTTTGAATGGGGACGGACGTGCAATGCATTGTGGATCCGTCCGTTCCGTTGGAGCCTTCGGCTCCGTCAAAAAGTTGAAAAATGTTCAACTTTTTCGGCAGCGACGGATCCGTCATCCAATCAGATCACGTATGCAAATTTAAGCACTGTGACGCGACTCGGGCTCTGACGATACTGGAAAGCGGGAAATCGGGTAATCTTGCCTCGCAACAAGCAGGAAGAAGCGGGAAGAACCCGGCGAAGCGATTTGATTGGCTGACGGATGCCTCTGCAAAGACTACTCCCCCATCAGTCAGCAACGCCTTCCCACGTCCGTTGACTGACGGTGCAGTGGGCATGTAGGGTAACGCCTCGTGCCCACTGCACCGTCAGTCAACGGACGTGGGAAGGCGTGGCTGACGGATGGGGGAGTAGTCTTTGCAGAGGCATACGTCAGCCAAGCCCAAGCATACGCGATCTGATTGGATGACGGAACCGTCGCTGCCGAAAAAGTTGAAAATTTTTCAACTTTCTGACGGTGGCGAACGCTCCAACTGAACGGACGGATCCACAATGCATTGCGCGTCCGTCCCCATTCAAAGTCAATGGGCAACGGTCAACTGACGGAGGCAGTGGGCACGGGGCGTAAGGGTTAGGGTTAGGGTTAGCTAACCCTAACCCTAACCCCAGCAGTCTTACGTTGATGTAGCTGACGTTGAGCTCTTTGGCGGTGTAGCCACGCTGGAGGTTGCGTCGGGCGTAGACGTCGTAGTCCCGCACGATGCGGGTGATGAGGTCAGAGGTCGAGATGCCCTCGGTGCGTTGGGTGGGCACGAACATGCCTGATGGACCCACAGCCAGGATTAAACGGAAACAATCATATAATCCTATTGATGTACTTCATTCAATCATTTATTCAATATAAAGAAATATATATTCATATACTTATATATAGACTTATAGATATACTTATTAATTGGGAACAAATGTCCTTCTTAAACATATTATATCATATATGTAAATCTTTCATTTACATTCATTTTTAAAACACATGTATGTATGAATGTATATCCCAAAAACAGTTCAGCAAACTTCTGCTGAAAACTATTAAGAGTTATCGCCAAATAACAATAATTAATAATTAATCTTTCTACTGTACACTCAAATAATGGAAGTTCTGATTTCCTTGATGCCACTGGCAATGTGTCATAGCGTTACAGGGTAAACAAATCCTATTGGTCATCATCGGTCCACCAATGAGCTCGCACCATAGCCACGCCCACAATCACTGACCCGCCTCCTTGATATGTTTATCCACCAATGAGCTCGCACCATAGCCACGCCCACAATCACTGACCCGCCTCCTTGATATGTTTATCCACCAATGAGCTCGCACCATAGCCACGCCCACAAACACTGACCCGCCTCCTTGATATGTTTATAGACGTCCTCGCTGCCGGCTGAGGAGTACGGGATGTCGTCGTGGGCCACGAAATCAATCTGAGAAAGCATTGGGGGACATTAGTGACTCATCCGTCAGCATGGGACAGTGTTGGCAGACTGGTCAGGGCCGGCCTCCAGAACCCTGCCTGAACGCTGATAAACTATTGATCGGTGATTGGTCTCACCTTTGCCTTGGCCTATTTAAGCCTTTTGATTACCATGTGACCAGTGAGTATTGGAGGTAGGTATTTGTGTTCCTGGCTTTCTACAACTGTGAGTACTTTGGTTCGTGTTGCTGTGAGTTTCAGATGAGGTTTTATTCATTTTGTGAAGACTTCTGTCATCATTGTGCCTTTGGGTCTGCGCTTCCTTCATTACAAGCAACGCTGTGCATGGTCTTTGATAACATAGTTCATACCACAATGACCTCAGACGCTGGATTTCACAGCAGAGGTAAAGGACACTAATAATAATTAAAAGATGAAAACACACAGACAGACAGACAGACAGACACACAGACACACAGACACACAGACACACACCTTGTGTTTGTGGAGGAAGTCGTGGCTGAGGGTCCAGGGCGCGTCTCTCACCACCTCGTCGACGTAGCGGCAGTGGCGTAGCGCCTCGTAGCGCTCCGACTCGTCCATCACCGTGAAGCCCTTGTACTTGTGCGTGAGCTCGTCGCTGCACACTGTCAGCGCCAGGTCGTACCGTTAGAGTCACAGGAACACTTTACAGTTATCCTTAAACATTTCATTAACTATAAAAATCAACATTGATAAAGCGTAGAAATGTGTTGTAATCGTACATGGGATTGTTAACATCAATGCATATCTACATGATGTGATGTCAAATGATGTGAATAAGTGTAGGTGTGTGTGTGCGTGTCATTCCCTCACCCCCTACGATCAGGTACGTGTTGGGGAAGAGGTTCTTGGCCTGCATGAGAGCGCGGGCATGACCCGAGTGGAACAGATCGAAGATGCCATCGGCGTACACCCTGACCGGCCTGTCCACTGTGAACACACACACACACACACACACGCACACGCACACGCACGCGCGCGCGCACACACTAATAATCACAGAGGCTACCACCGTAATATAATAACTAATATTAACTATAACCTAGCAATGTGCAACAGCAAGAAATGAGCAGAATTGAACAGGATACTGATGATCATGGCTAAATTAATTCAAGAGTGGATGAGGTGGTTTAATTGACTATGATGATCAAGGGTTCATTGAATGGAGAGTGGATGAGGTGGTGTAATTGACTATGATGATCAAGGGTTCATTGAATAGAGAGTGGATGAGGTGGTTTAATTGACTATGATGATCAAGGGTTCATTGAATGGAGAGTGGATGAGGTGGTTTAATTGACTATGATGATCAAGGGTTCATTGAATGGAGAGTGGATGAGGTGGTTTAATTGACTGATGATCAAGGGTTCATTGAATGGAGAGTGGATGAGGTGGTTTAATTGACTATGATGATCAAGGGTTCATTGAATGGAGAGTGGATGAGACAGCCCAGGTTTTACCCAATTACAATCAGGGCATTTAGCAGACGCTTCTATCCAAAGCGACTTACATCGGTTAATACACACATTGACACACCGACGGCAGAGTCAACCCTGCCAGGCGACCGCCAGCTGGTCAGGAGCAGTTAGGGTTAAGTGTCTCGCTCAGGGACACATCAACACTCAGCTGGGAGCTGGGGAACGAACTAGCAACCTTTCAGTTACAAGGCAACTGATCTACCTCCTGAGGTAAGCCGACCCATAATTACCCCTAGCTATACCTTTTATATTATATTGACCCATTTATTTACGCCGAGTGCTCAACCTGCAAATTGGTCCGTGGTGTTGGTGGGAATCAGAGACGGTTTAAGCCTTGTATTCTGAATAACCCAAGGGATGAGGAAGAGGGATGGGAGCAGTGAAGACTGTGTAGCATCCTATCCTAGCTATCTTTGTTGTATACGGGGGATGGGTTAACCTAGTGATTGTTAGGGTTAGTGCTTGGCACTTAGTGCTTGGCACTTGGTTCTATGAACCTCCTTACTGTACGAACAGCGATATATTGTTGTTTCTCCTTCTTCTGACAAATGTAGGCATTGTACGTGGCTTTGGATGAAAGCGTCTGGTAAAGGCCCGTGAAGGTCAGGAGGATGAGGAGGCGGTGGAGGCAGAGAGCAGCGGTCCTACCAGGGGTTCCTCTGCAGGCCTGCTTGATGGTGAGGCGCTCATGGGGGGCTCTGCAGTCACAGCTGGTCTCCTTGGCAAATATGGCGGGCTCTGTCAGAGTCTGAGGAGGGAGGGAGGGAGGCACAGGAGACGACCACAGAGGAAGGATGTTCATTTTAGTCCCGTAAATATAATACACTGTTTATTTTCATATCTTCATCAAAATATAAACTGGCATTGAAAATGAAGCCTTGGAAGAAATCAGTGTTCGTTAAATATACATGATCAGACCACCTTTGCAGCATGAAGACAGGAGCCAAGTGTGAAATTCTAAAGATGTGTGTGTGTATGTGTATATACAGTATATATATAATGGATAAATAAATGTTTCTAGCGAGTGCGGAAACAGAGTGAGTGGCAGTGGACGTCCAAGGGTAAGAGCAGTGATATAACATCAGCCACAGTATTATATGTTTGGTTGTTTGTCAAGTACCCAGCATGCACCTCTTCTCATGCTTCTCGGGTCTGGTTACAGTAACATCCATTTGCCTTATTGAGCCCAGCCGAGGCCAATCCGTATCCAGACTATCGATCGTGAGACAGATGAGGCTGCACTCTAGGTTATTGATCCACGTGTACACGTGTGTATGTGTGTAGTTGTGGGAGTATTTTGTGCGTGTGTCTGTGTGTGCAAGAAACAGTGGAGGGGCAGAACTGCTTTTGACATTAAACAAACCAACCGGGAACGGCTTCCACCATGTGGTTAACAACCTAAACACAACGCTGAGTTGATTTCGGCCACATGCATTCGGTGGGAGGATGTCTCTCTATTTGGGGACCCCCACACCGGGGAAAGGGACCTCAACCCACAGACCGACGGTAACCCTAACCGTGAGACTGATGGACAGACAATTAGAAACATAAACAAAGTGAGTAAAAATAGGCAGACAGGAAATGGCAGTTGCAAATTGAGAAGCTAAGATAAAGGTGTAACAAAGTGTTTGTATACGCTCATTCATTTGCTTATTTGGGGCGCATCAAACATGTTGATCCAACCTTACAATGACCGCTGTGAGAGAACAGGAGCTGCCTTTAACTAGTGGGTAAGGCCAACACAAACCAGTCACTCGGTCAGAGAAATAGAGCCATGTTAAGCTTTAATGTTTGATGACATTTCACCAGGCGCATTTGACAAAGGTTGGCACACCATGGTCCATTCTACCAGGTCCATCTAATAATTAAACAGATGGTGATTGTGACTGCATCATTTTACCGTTGCTTCTCTCTACCTTCAGTCAAATGAAACATTTAAATGTTTTATGGTCCAATTCAGCCTCCATCCATCAAACCTTTTCATTAAAGAGAAGATACTTCAATCACCCTGTGGCCGAACCCGTCGGAGCGAGATGGGGCAGGGACATTGCATCGGGGTGGCATCATTCATTACCCATGATTCCATGGGGCAAGGTGAAAAGTTAGAAGGGTAGAGGGTGAGTAGGGGTTGGGTTGGCGGGGGGGGGGGGGGGGGGGGTTGCTGAGGGACCGTCAACAAAGAGCAGATGGCACAGCAGCGGCAGTGCTGCTTAGTCGGGCTTACATGGAGCAGGCAGCAGCCTATCAGGGTGACCACAGCGAGCATGCTGGAAAAAAAAGAAGAGTCGGATCTGGCCCGTAGATCAGCATCCAGCCTAAGAGGGATTAGCCCAGTAGCGGTAGCACCCAGGCTAGCAGATCTGGAGCCACAAAAGATGCAGAGATGGCAATGGCGGCTCCCAGGCAGAGGGAGGCAGACAGATCAGAAAGGATAGAAGAGAGAGACAGAGGGTATGGCTAAGAGGGGAACAGAGAGGCAAAGGGGGCAAATAATAGATGGTATGAGCGACATTGCAAAGAAATGTGAATGATGAACAACATGGATGATGCTGTGCTATCGAATGTTTGCCTCAAGGGCTTTTCCCTGATCAGGGATGTAAAACCACCAGGACCCCTTCTGTTGTAGTGCTAGCGTTCACTATACCCCCTGACACACACACACACACACACACACACACACACACACACACACACACACTGGCAGAACAGCCCAGCCCACACACAGTGTCCACTCAGCGTTGTGAGACCCTTAAAGGGACACGGTAACAGCAGAGAATCCTCCATTCTCTTTGTCTCCATTTCTTCCTCTGCTCTCTTCCCACACATACACACATTATATGATGGGCATGCACACAAACATGCACTAGCACACACACGCACACGCACAAAATGCCCTACCGTCCGAGGATGGGGGCAGGTGTGCTCCAACTCCTCCATTATTCCCAAAGACTCTCGGGGTACAGCTCTGGGATCCCGTTATGTGACTCAGCATCAGTGAGGACGAGGATGCCTTTCTCCTTTCCCTCTCGCCTTCCTCCCTTCGCTCTCTCTCGCTCTCTGATTCTTTCTGCTCCCGCTATTCCCCGCCCACTGTCCCCTATCCTCCCCTGTGAGTCCTCTTTCACCCCTCCTACTCCTGGGTTTTTTCCAGCGGAGAAATCCCTTGCTCGCGGAGCCCAGGCAGCAGCAGACAAGCGGGCCTCAGAACCCTTTCCATGGCGACGCGAAAAGAGGAGAACGCTCCGAAGAGAGAGCCAATCAGATGACCGCGCCGGAGTCGCTCATTTGCATAAATGGTTGGGATTGGTACGTTCCATAGCACCATCACAGAGAGACAGTGCTTGGTACCACTGGCCATCATTAGTGGCCTTGTGTTGTCTATCCATTTCGAGTCATCATTGATAAAATGTATCGATAGCTTATCGGGTGTTTAAAATAAACCTATAGCATATAGTCCTAAACTAACCTAGATAACTTCATGACATCGCTTTGGACTCCATCTAGATTTCCAATATATGTATAGTTGTTTACAATGTATTACTGTACCTTTAATTAACTGTCGTTGCTTATGTTAATTAAACGACGTTGGTCAGATTGTTTTATGTTTGGAGGGTGCTTGTGGATCCGGCGTGCAAAAAAAGCTGGGACGAATTCAGCTCCGAATACCTGATCGGCTTCATTGTGAATATGATCATTTTAAATAAGCACTTAGTGTGACATTTAGCTTTCAAATATGCTTTTAAAATTAAAAGAAAAGATAACTTCATAGACTGGTTATTCGCTTACCTTGAGCGATCCCCTTCTATAGTGACGCGTATCCGCAGCTGAACAAGTCGAGCGAGTTCTGGTGCGTCTCACCATGATGGAGCCACAATAACAACAATAATATACAGCAAGTTTTAAAAGATGACCGCCGTGTATTACGAACCAATACACTTATCCACTCGTTTTGGCCTTTCTCCCTGAATGTTTAGCCTTATCATAATAATAATAAAAAAAACTATAATTTCTTTCAGCCTATTGATTGAGGGCTGCGGGCCACCAGCTCCCCGCCTGTTCCACGCGTCTGGTTTGGTTAAAGTTCTGGCAGTGGACCCGTGATGAGCAGAGACAACAATGGGTCAATAGAACAGAATGGACCATGCCTACAGTAGCCAATGTCAACCCTCCTTGGTCCTGTTGTCATAAGCGATTTGAGAATACATTAGCGGAATAATCTGTCGTCAATATTTCAGGACGAATATTCTTATTTGATAACATCACTGTTAATCGGATAAACGAAAAAAAAAATGTCTGAGATTGACGAAAACAAAACACTCTTTGTGGTTTGTTCTGACGTTGAGCGCACAGCGACGCCACGCCTCGGTGGCGCGTCTGCCCTGCAGGCTGACACGCATCTTTTGTGTGCATTCAAAACTCCCGCCAGGGTACACCGAACACGTCCTGACCTGAATAAAGAGGAAGAATACTCACCTGAGACAACATAAAGTATTCGGCCCAAAGAAGAAATATTCTTGCCTTCCTGATGGCCTGGGAACAGTAATGAATATCTTACAGTGCTCTTACTGATATATTTGCTTATAGGCCTGCGCCCTAAGGCCGTTCCGATAAAAAACATTTTTATTACAGTTTTAAAGCGGGCGACTGTTGGATAGCTGTTGTATATGCCATTGTGTTCTGGGGTCATCAATGCATTGTCCCTACAGCATAGGGCTACTACAACAAGTGGTGGCAGTGTTGTGTATATGTACACAACACTGCCACCACGAGGACACACGAGGACACTCGAGGACACACGAGGGGGTTCGTAGTTCCCGATGTTGTCATTGGCTGAACACAAGCTACGTCATTTCCTGCATATGACTTTCCCCGGGAAGAAGAATTGGCGCGGATTGCTCTGTTGTGTTTGTTGACTTGACACATCGAGGGCGCACGGTTTTATAAAGTGATTCATATTCATATATATATATATATATATATATATATATATATATATATAGACATTTCAAGTGGAGATAATGGCGCCGGTATTGAACCCGGATAAGGACGCTGATAATGTCGACGACGGTGAGTTTAGGCTTAAGTCGCCTTGTTGAACAGAGACAGCTAGGAGGCTAAGCTCTGTGACAACGTAACGTTGCTGCAGCTGCTGCTACGCACTAACAAAATATACACAACACACACACACACAAGAGAGTTGTCTGTTTTCCTGACTTCAAATAACATCAGCAAAGTTATCATTGTTTAGCTGTGTTTTGAGCTTCCAAAGTGTTACCAAAATGTGGGTCAGGCCATCTACTTGTGTGAAACGCTAACTCAATACAGTAATCCGTGGGCTAAAGTACATTCTATCTGATGTGGATGTTTGGTGCATGACGAGAAACTGGTTGCTACACATGATCCAGTGGGGTGACATCATTGCGCGCGCTGTCCCCAGGTGAAGCCTGCGGTCTGGCGGCGTCGCGCTCGAGACGAGAGAAGAGGGCGAGGACAGGCCGGACGGCGGCGCTCGAGCAGCTCCGGAAAGCCAAGAAGGGCGAGAAGCTGAAGTATGAGGTGATGAAGTGGACATGTTGATAACATGTTATTCCTTTGTCCGTTGGAGTATCACAGTGACGATGTAAACAAGGTGTTCATCCTGCATGCGACCATTTATCACGTGGGAATGTGTAGTGGTGTGTTATTTTGAACATCCTGTACCGACGGCGATGTATTGTTTCTCTTTCTTCTGTTAAGTACGCTTTGGTTAAGGGCATCTTCTTCCAGCAGTTATTAAATATGGACAGCTGATGATTGATAAATATTGATAAAGGAACGATAATGACATTCCTTGATTAAATTGCATTTTCCCTCCATCTCGCATAACATTCTTTCAAAGTACAGCCACACGGTAGAGGTTGTGATGAGTCTGACGGTCATGGGTGTGCAGGTGGAGGAGGTGGCCAGCGTGTACGATGAGGTGGACGAGGACCAGTACTCCAAGATGGTGCGCGAGAGGCAGGATGACGACTGGATCATCGACAACGGTACGACGCTCCTCTGCCTCCTGTTAACGCACGCTAACCTTCACACAAACGTTTTTTTTTTTTTCCTTTTGTTAGTTCGATAAAAACTTTTTTTAAAAGCTATTACAATATTTTTTATTTTACAAATAATTTATTTTATAGGGAAAGATACCGATAAAGTAATTGTGGAGTTTGTTTCTTTTTGTTCTACAGATGGTACCGGCTACGTGGAAGATGGAAGAGAGATATTCGATGATGACCTGGACGACGACGTGGTAGAACAGCGCGGTAAACCCAGCTGGTCATACGTAGAGACAGGTCGTACCTGAGGACACCGGGATGGTTCCCCTCCGACATCAGTCACCCAGAAGTGTGTCTATGTGTCGTGTGTTGGTACAGGGAAGGCGAGCGCTAAAGGAGCAGACTCCAAGAAGAACTTGAAGAAAACGGCGGTGGCCAAACCCAACAGCATCAAGAGCCTCTTCATGAACAGCAACGTCAAGAAACCTGCTGAGGTGTGTGTGATGTACGCCTGGATACTAGGGCTGGGAAACATAATCGATTCTTCGATGCATCGCGATTCTCGCTAGAACGATTCTGTCTCGATGCAGATACTTTTTGCCTGCTGCAACATTCTGTTCGCCAGAGAGGGATAATTTTTGTAATTTTAAAATTATTGAATTTATCTTCAGTGTGTGTTGGCCAATCTGATTTGTCTTGACACGATTGCGATTCAGCCTACGCATAGCATGCGCGCAAACTCACAGCCAGACACAAGAACTCCTTCTAATTCAAGAGCAGCATTTTCTTTAATGAAAGAAAATAAAACTGAAACCTATTTTTTGCATGCTTCCATATTGTGTTATAATGTAAGCTGCATTGATTATTGAATTGTTCATAGAAAGTCATATTTGTGACGAAAGCTTTCTCTCTTATAAAATATTAGATAAGTTAATTCATCTGTTGTTGTTAATGATCGTCACAAAAGTAGGAAGTGATTAACAAACTCTTGAGTAGCAAACCCAGATGTATATATATATTTTTGAATATCACGCATAGAAATGTACAGAAATTTTTTTGTTGCATCGATAATCGCTTCAGAATCGAATCGTTGGCCTCATAATCGGAATCGAATCGTGAGGTGCCAAGAGATTCCCACCCCTACTGGATACAGTAGCTGTATGAATTCATGTGTTTATGTGTGAGAATAACTTTATAGTGTGTTACAATTGAACGTTCTGATATTGAGTGGATACTTCAGTTGTTCTCACTTGTAAGTCGCTTTGGATTTTTTTTTTACTAAATGCAATTTGAGTATTGAAGCTAATGCATGAATGTATTTTTTTATTAACATGTTGTCCAAATGTTTGATTTGGTGTATGCAGAAAGACGTGGACCTGTCCAAAGACGACCTGCTGGGAGACCTTCTGCAGGACCTCCACTCTGAGGTGGGTGCCTCCCCTTGGGGGGCGTTGGACGACCTTTCCCCCTGTGGGACCTTTACTACCATGTCTCTAATTAAGTTATAAAAGAAAACTGGTTTGAAGACTCATCCACTGCTTGTAAACGCTTGCTTATCGTACGTATGATTTTAAATGGTATCGTTTTCCAAATTAACATATACAACATGTTAATTACAATTACAATTAGGGCATTTAGCAGACGCTTTTATCCGAAGCGACTTACATCGGTTAATAGCCACAGTGACACGCCGACGGCAGAGTCAGCCCCGCAGGGCGACCGTCAGCCCCGCAGGGCGACCGCCAGCCCCGCAGTTGTTACGTTTTGTACTTTACTTCATATTTGTATTCATCAGAAGCCGTCTCTGATGACCCCACCGCCGGTCGTCAGACTGAAGAAGAAGAAGTCTCTAGGAACTCCCATGAACCCGTTCTCCATTAGACGCCCACCTCCAAAGGTACCTGGTCCTGTCTGCGTGGCGTTTTAGTTGCAATCGGGCAATCCTTATTGTTGAGCCCTGCTATATGCTGCTCTTCCATTGGTCATGGCTTCCTCCATAACTTAAAGTGTATTCATGTGATGTGATGTAGTCAATACATTTAAGAGATGCAAGAAAAATATTGTTGTTATTGTGTGTCAACGCTTTATATACTTTGAGGTCAATAAACGATGGACCAGTTTGTGGGTGGAGTTAATCATTAAGGAAACTCTACTAAATGGTAAATATGGTGTCCCCATGTTTGTTACTAGGAGTCCTTCTCACCAGTAACCCCAAAGAGCAAGCCTCCTCCCGTTGAGACCCCCAGGACCACCAACCGGCCCGCCGTCAAGGAAGAGGAGATCCAGGTGGAAGGTACCGGAGGAGGTGATCTGGAAGAACACGTGCACTTTCCCAGTCCTTGTTCGTCACAGAAGGCCCCTTCAGTCAGAACGCTGCAGTCCGCTAGTCTCCTGGGGTTCTCACATCCCACAGAACCAGCTTCACAGATTTGGACAAACTGAACAATAACCTTCAGCTAGGACATTGAGATCCAGCTTCATTCAGGCCTTTCTCTTCCCTCTGCTCATCGCTCACTCTCGCCTATCTCGCGTTACAGTTCACGACTCTGAGTTCGATGGGATGGACTTCGACGAGCCGATGGAGGTGGAAGCTCCGTCGCCCCGCGCCGAGGAGGAGGTCCAGCCCAAGGTGGAAGCGGCCCTGGAGACGGTGAAGGCCGAGCCCCAGGACCCAGTGCTGCTGTGAGTCCCGGCCCAATGCTGACTGCAGATAGCATACCATGGTTCAACGGGGCTGGGTTTAGAACAATGCACCCCTGCTCCTCTTTGTGTTGGTGGACCCCTCCCGCACGCTTTAGGGTTTCACCTGCAGGCTCTTTATGACCGTAAACCCATCGGTCAGGAGAAAGGGTACCTGGAACACATGAATCATGGGATTGAATTACACCAGACGATGTGTGTTCTATAAATCTAGATGTGATCTAAGGAGTAGAGCCATTGACACTGCTGGCCCACGAAGGGCAGCGGGTAAACAACGGTTCTCTCTGGTTCTCTCTGGTTCTCTGGTTCCCAGGTCTGGGGGAGCTCACTAAGGGCAGCCTGTAAACAACGGTTCTCTCTGGTTCTCTGGTTCTCTCTGGTTCTCTGGTTCCCAGGTCTGGGGGAGCTCACTAAGGGCAGCCTGTAAACAACGGTTCTCTCTGGTTCTCTGGTTCTCTCTGGTTCTCTGGTTCCCAGGTCTGGGGGAGCTCACTAAGGGCAGCCTGTAAACAACGGTTCTCTCTGGTTCTCTGGTTCTCTCTGGTTCTCTGGTTCTCTGGTTCCCAGGTCTGGGGGAGCTCACTAAGGGCAGCCTGTAAACAATGGTTCTCTCTGGTTCTCTCTGGTCCTCCAGGTCCGGTCGGGCCGGTAGCTCGTGGGGACAGGAGGAGGAGGGCGGGGCCAATGAGGGCCCAGCAGAGGTACAGGTGGACTCCAGCCAGCTCCCATTGGTCCCGGGCCCGGAGGGAGAGCTGGTGTTCCGCTTCTACTGGCTGGATGCGTTTGAAGACCAATACAACCAGCCAGGTGAGAGGCAGGCCATCCTCCACATGAAGCAGTGATGGGTTTGGTTTAGCATCTAAAGACGTCTTTCTGCCAGAGTAAAGAACAGAAGAGATCGCTGATAAGATAGACCTGGCACTGCCTCCCTGTGTCGGGACTGGCTGTGCTCATGTTTTCTCAAATCTACAGAATGAAATGCAGGCTAGAATCAACGTGCTGCAGGACTCGCTGTTCCCTTTGTATTGCAACACTCCTATCCATCCTAACCCTAACCCTATCCAATGAGGTTGACAGCATGACTCTGTGACCCAGGGGGCCCTGTTTTAACGGTCTGAAACGCAAGTGAGAAGTGCCAAGTGCAAGTAGCTTTGTGGGCGGTTCTATGGCGATGTCGCTAGTATACCGGCGCGAAAAATGACTTTCGCCCGGCGCATATCCAAAAAAGGTTGGTCTGAAGTAGCCTAATTACCCGTAGGTGTGGTTTGGGCGTAACGTGCAACAAACCAATGAGAGTGCCAGCTCCCATCCCCTTTAAGAGCCATGAGCGCATTTGAATCTGACGAGTTGATATTTTGACAGCGCGTCTGCAGTCTCCGATGAGACGGATGCACATGAATTTCAAACTTCAAATGGCTCAGTTTATGGCCAAATAATATGGCCTAATTCACACATGGAATAAGGTTTTCTTCCACGAGTCACGACTTCAGAAATACTGAGTCTAATAAATTTCGGCAAAGAAAACGTATATGATATAACGTATGATATGCGGTAACTGTGATTCTATTTAATGATATACGCAATACATTATAAACATTGTTTCTTATAGTATTGTATGCATTATCGTTATCGACTTGTGTTCCTAACATGCATGTGTCCCCCCGTTAATATACATTGCCATGGACTGTATTATGCGTTACTTGTTTAGTTGGCGTGTGTTTAAACAGATGGATGCACACATGCGCACCCGCATTCATTCATTCTTTTTAACACTCACTCGCGGTAAAACAATGTTTTCTCACGATCAAATACTCATCAATCCTAAAAGTTATGGGCATGTACACGATGTATATATGTGAAAATATGTGTTTGCTGTACGGTGTTTGCAGATGCATTGATTTAAAAGTACAACTTATTACCGCTGTATCAGCTGTTCTTTCCCAAATAATTTACCAAGAATGTGTGGCTAGGTAGATGAGAGAAACAAGGTGTATGCCCGAGGTGCACAAGCAACATTATGCATGCACCCTTAAAATAGCATCTGAACAACGCGCCACTGACTTTAAACCAGGTAATTCCTGGTTTGTGGTGCAAGTGGTTTCTGAAACTGCCCTAATTTTTACCCTAATTTACCGACACGTGGCGCAGGAGGGAAAAGAACGCTCTGCGCCAGTTGCAAACTAGCAACGACAAATGCGCCAGTGATTAAGTCAATTGCGCCGGATGCAAGATGGGGCCCAAGGTGTATAAACGTCCATTTTGGATTTATGTGCGAGCATCGTGGTAAAATGGATGCCTCTCCTATTTTTATACGTGCAAGGCTCGAGCGTACACGCCCACATCTGCTATATCTGTTGAACAGTTGAAGCCTCCCACCCACGTGTGTCTGAGAGCCTTTGTCGGTTCATCATGTCTCAATGTTCTGCTGCTGCCCAGGCGTGGTCTACCTCTTTGGGAAGGTGTGGATCGAGTCTGCCAAGGCCCACGTCAGCTGCTGTGTGGCCGTCAAGAACATCGAGAGGACCATGTACTTCCTCCCTCGCGAACATGTGAGTTTAACCCCCCCCCCCGCTCCTGTCACATGACCGGAGGGTTCTCTCTGATTCACCCGTTCATCTGTTTAGTGTCAGAATGCGAGTGAACAGTGGGGGCGCTGGGATCCTAGCAGGACTGATCAGATCCATTCCCCTTTTCTAATTTAGACTCTAGGGGGAAGTAGCAATTTGGCTGTCAGCCGGCGTCTGAATAAATCGCCCACTGCTAACAGTGCCAACAATGCAGGGCGAGAGGCTGTTTGTGTGTTCTCTCTGTCGACTGGGATACACTAGCAGATGAAGCACAGGAATCACATCAGTTTCTTTGTCAAAGGCTGCAAGTTAATAATATCTAATATCATTTGACAAATGTCAACAGAGATGAGATTTCAGTTTAATGTTGGTAATGAAACTGTCCAGTGTGTGTTTTTCAACATTGTTGTCATAAACCTGAAGGTATTAAAACAATTTCAACTTCATAAATGCCATCGGATGCTGGTTTAAACTCCTGGCACAAAATGTATACATTTGCTGTGTTGTATAAATCACACAAATACTAAATGTGTGTGTGTGTGTGTGTGTGTGCGTACGTGCAGAGAGTGAACACTAAGAACGGGGTGGTGTCGGACACGCCGGTGGGTCTGATGGACGTCTACCAGGAGTTCAACGAGCTGTCCGAGAGGTTCAAGATCATGAAGTTCAAGTCCAAGGTTTGCCGACCCTCCAACGTCTTCCATGTCACTTGCATCGTTGGGAATTCTGTTTGAACATCGCTCTGTGTTGCAGAAAGTCGAAAAGAGCTACGCGTTTGAAATCCCTGACATTCCCACTCAGTGCGAGTACCTGGAAGTCCGTTATTCCGTGAGTACGCGCCAAACTCCCACTTAGCCGTCCGCCAAGCAGGCATTCAGTCAAGGCTTTGTCCAATGGCAAGGTGGTCCTTGATTTTTTTTCCATTTTAAATGCCACAGGCCGAGTATCCTACGCTCCCGGTTGACCTGAAGGGAGCGACGTTTTCCCACGTGTTTGGAATCAACACTTCCAGCCTGGAGCACTTTCTCCTGAGCAGGAAGATCAAAGGGCCGTGCTGGCTGGACATCAAGACGCCACGTAAGGAAGGCTGGAGGTTTAGGGGCAGCGGGTCAGGACTGGGACCTGAAGGAGAGCACTGGGATCAGATAGACCTGTCCTCACTCTCCCTCTCCTCCTCCTTCCTCTCCTCCCTCCCTCTCCTCCCTCCCTCTCCTCTCTCCTCTCTCCTCACCTCCTCTCTCCTCTCTCCTCACCTCCTCTCTCCTCTCCTCTCCTCTCCTCTCCTCCCTCCTTCCTCTCCTCCCTCCTTCCTCTCCTCCCTCCTCCTCCCCTCTCCTCCTCCCTCTCCTCTCCTCCTCTCTCTCCTCCCTCTCCTCTCTCCTCCCTCTCCTCCCTCCTCTCTCTCCTCTCTCCTCCCCCTCCTCTCTCTCCTCCCTCTCCTCCCTCTCCTCCCCCCTCCCCTCCTCTCCTCTCCTCTCCCCTCCTCTCCTCTCCTCTGCAGAGCTCAACAGTCAGCCGGTCAGCTGGTGTAAGGTTGAGGCGTTGGCCCTGAGGAGCGAGCTGGTGACGGTGGTCAAAGACCTGCCCCCCCCCCCGCTCACGGTCATGTCCGTCAGCCTGAAGACGGTGCAGAACCCCAAGACGCATCACAACGAGGTACGCCCCACCTGGCGCTCAACACCTGGAGCCCGGCGGCCACGTCACCACTGTAGTGCTCTCTCTCTCTGATAGCATCGTGTTGTTGTAGTTGACGTAAATGCACATTTTAAAGACAACATTTAAGATAATGTCCAGAAGTCGTAAAGAGCGGCTTATTGTTTGGTAAGGTATATTATGTACTGCGTCACGTCGGCTTCTGTCGGATGGTGGATGAGCAGGCGTGTGGCTGACACTAGGCCCCTCTTTGTTCAGATTGTGTCCCTGGCTGCTCTGGTCCACCATCGCTTTCACCTGGATAAAGCCCCCCCCCAGCTGCCCTACCAGACCCACTTCTGCGGTGAGTAAACCAACACCTGTGGACCAAGAGGAAGACTCACTCACTCACTCACTCACTCACTCACTCACTCACTCACTCACTCACTCACTCACTCACTCACTCAGCCTGGGTTCCTCTAGTTTCAAAATGTGATGTTCCCTTGTGTCGCCCAGACAAAGATGTCTTCTTCCTTTCTTTAGAGACGTGCCTACTTTGCAAAGGGGAACAAGCTGTATTTCACTTTCACAAAAAGCACCTGCTCTGCTGAGTGACGGGCTCTGTTTCTGTCTTCCAGTGGTGAGCAAGCCCGTGGACTGCATCTTCCCCTACGACTTCAAGGAGGCCGTGAGGAAGAAGGTGGGTGATCTCAACCTGGAGCAACTGGAGCCACTTTGACAAGGATAGGGAAACGTTTGCTTTCGCTAGACTTCATGCATGTCTACCAAATTACAACGCTCAAATGATGTTTAGATGACTAGCTCTATTTAAAAGACTGCTAACAATAATAATGAATACGAAAACAATGGGTTGGAACTAGGCCTGCACGATTCGGGAAAATATGAATCACGATTTTTTAGCTTAGAATTTATATCACGATTCTCTGCCACAATATTTTTCGGACGAAATGTAGTTTTCATTGCGGTGATATTTGCTGCGCACTGAGGCAGGTCTTGTGTAATGGCGTGGGCTCTGCAGGCAGTGATGAGTTTCTCCTCTTGGTAGAACGGGAAGGTGGAGATCGCCGCCACGGAGCGCACCCTGCTGGGATTCTTCCTGGCTAAGATGCACAAGATCGATCCCGACGTGCTGGTGGTGAGTACTCAGCCCCCCCCTAAACCAACCACAAACTAATCACTGCCCCCCAAAACCAACCACAAACTAATCACTGTCCCCCAAAACCGACCCCAAACTAATCACTGCCCCCCAAAACCAACCCCAAACTAATCACTGCCCCCCAAAACCAACCACAAACTAATCACTGTCCCCCAAAACCAACCCCAAACTAATCACTGTCCCCCAAAACCGACCCCAAACTAATCACTGCCCCCCAAAACCAACCCCAAACTAATCACTGCCCCCCAAAACCAACCCCAAACTAATCACTGCCCTCTAAAACCAACCCCAAACTAATCACTGCCCTCTAAAACCAACCCCAAACTAATCACTGTCCCCCAAAACCAACCCCAAACTAATCACTGCCCTCTAAAACCAACCCCAAACTAATCACTGTCCCCCAAAACCAACCCCAAACTAATCACTGTCCTCTAAAACCAACCCCAAACTAATCACTGCCCTCTAAAACCAACCCCAAACTAATCACTGCCCTCTAAAACCAACCCCAAACTAATCACTGCCCCCCTAAACCAACCCCAAACTAATCACTGTCCCCCAAAACCAACCCCAAACTAATCACTGCCCCCCAAAACCAACCCCAAACTAATCACTGTCCCCCAAAACCAACCCCAAACTAATCACTGTCCCCCTAAACCAACCCCAAACTAATCACTGCCCCCCTAAACCAACCCCAAACTAATCACTGCCCCCCAAAACCAACCCCAAACTAATCACTGCCCCCCAAAACCAACCCCAAACTAATCACTGCCCCCCAAAACCAACCCCAAACTAATCACTGCCCTCTAAAACCAACCCCAAACTAATCACTGTCCCCCAAAACCAACCCCAAACTAATCACTGCCCCCCAAAACCAACCCCAAACTAATCACTGTCCCCCAAAACCAACCCCAAACTAATCACTGCCCCCCAAAACCAACCCCAAACTAATCACTGCCCCCCAAAACCAACCCCAAACTAATCACTGCCCCCCAAAACCAACCCCAAACTAATCACTGCCCCCCAAAACCAACCCCAAACTAATCACTGCCCCCCAAAACCAACCCCAAACTAATCACTGCCCCCCAAAACCAACCCCAAACTAATCACTGCCCTCTAAAACCAACCCCAAACTAATCACTGTCCCCCAAAACCAACCCCAAACTAATCACTGCCCCCCAAAACCAACCCCAAACTAATCACTGCCCCCCCCTAAACCAACCCCAAACTAATCACTGCCCCCCTAAACCAACCCCAAACTAATCACTGTCCCCCTAAACCAACCCCAAACTAATCACTGTCTCCTAAAACCAACCCCAGACTAATCACTGCCCCCAAAACCAACCACAAACTAATCACTGTCCTCTAAAACCAACCCCAAACTAATCACTGTCCTCTAAAACCAACCCCAAACTAATCACTGCCCCCCAAAACCAACCCCAAACTAATCACTGCCCCCCAAAACCAACCCCAAACTAATCACTGCCCCCCCCTAAACCAACCCCAAACTAATCACTGTCTCCTAAAACCAACCCCAGACTAATCACTGCCCCCAAAACCAACCCCAAACTAATCACTGCCCCCCAAAACCAACCCCAAACTAATCACTGCCCCCCAAAACCAACCCCAAACTAATCACTGCCCCCCAAAACCAACCCCAAACTAATCACTGCCCCCCAAAACCAACCCCAGACTAATCACTGCCCCCCAACACACAAACACCAACATCACTGACCTCTGGTTCTGTTAGGACACAGCAGCCTCTGGTTGTCTGTATGGAGGCTCCTCTGTACAGTACAGTACAGTACAGTACAGTACACTCACTGTACTGTACTGTATGGAGGCTCCTCTGTACAGTACACTCACTGTACTGTACTGTACTGTACTGTATGGAGGCTCCTAAGTACAGCACAGTACACTCACTGTACTGTACTGTATGGAGGCTCCTCTGTACAGTACACTCACTGCACTGTACTGTACTGTATGGAGGCTCCTCTGTATAGTACAGCACACTCACTGTACTGTACTGTACTGTATGGAGGCTCCTCTGTACTGTACTGTATGGAGGCTCCTCTGTACAGTACAGTACACTCTCAGCGCTGTACTGTACTGTATGGAGCCTCTTCTGTACAGTGCACTCACTGCGCAGTGTACTCTGTTGTTCATCTGTTATGTGTTGTGGTCTGTCCTGCAGGGCCATGACATCTTTGGCTTTGACCTGGAGGTGCTGCTGCAGAGGATCAACTACTGCAAAGTCCCGCACTGGTCCAAAATAGGAAGACTCAGGAGGGCGAATATGCCCAAATTAGGGGTGAGGAGAGCATGCCTCTGATTAATAACCTTGAATACAGACGATAGTCTGCAGGGTGTAACTGGGTTCCTATTCTACAGGGTCGTGGTTCAGACGATAGTACGCAGGGTGTAACTGGGTTCCTATTCTACAGGGTCGTGGTTCAGACGATAGTACGCAGGGTGTAACTGGGTTCCTATTCTACAGGGTCGTGGTTCAGACGATAGTACGCAGGGTGTAACTGGGTTCCTATTCTACAGGGTCGTGGTTCAGACGATAGTACGCAGGGTGTAACTGGGTTCCTATTCTACAGGGTCGTGGTTCAGACGATAGTATGCAGGGTGTAACTGGGTTCCTATTCTACAGGGTCGTGGTTCAGACGATAGTACGCAGGGTGTAACTGGGTTCCTATTCTACAGGGTCGTGGTTCAGACGATAGTACGCAGGGTGTAACTGGGTTCCTATTCTACAGGGTCGTGGTTCAGTCGATAGTATGCAGGGTGTAACTGGGTTCCTATTCTACAGGGTCGTGGTTCAGTCGATAGTACGCAGGGTGTAACTGTTCCTATTGTACAGGGTCGTGGTTCAGACGATAGTATGCAGGGTGTAACTTCCGATTCTACAGGGTCGTGGTTCAGACGATAGTACGCAGGGTGTAACTTCCTATTCTACAGGGTCGTGGTTCATATGCAGAGAAGAGCGCCACCTGTGGCCGCCTGGTGTGCGACGTGGAGATCTCGGCCAAGGAGCTGATTCGCTGCAAGAGCTACCACCTGACGGAGCTGGCCCTCCAGGTGCTGAAGACGGAGAGGGCCACCGTCTCCCAGGAGGACATCAGGAACCTCTACAGGTGTGTGTGTGTGTGTGTGTTGCTTAAAATATGGCCGTAGGGCTGTTTATACAATGCTTCGTATAATAACAATATATTGCATATTTTATGTACCTAGAACAATAAATGTGCATTTACCTATTTCTCTACATAGGTCGATTTTATATAAAAAAACAGAGTATGTTGCTTAGCGTGAAGTGTCCGCCACGCTCAGGTGTCACTGCAGTGTGAGTGCACACACTGCGCACTGCGGTGTGTGCGCAGGTCACAAAGACGGGCTTGAATTGAGATGGGTTGTTGTGTCTGCGGTCAGCGACTCTCCGCACCTGCTCTACCTGCTGGAGCTCACCTGGATGGACGCCAAGCTGATTCTCCAGCTCCTGTGTGAGCTCAACGTGCTGCCCCTGGCCCTGCAGATCACCAACATCGCCGGGAACGTCATGGTAACGGATACAAGCTCCCTAGCCTTCACTCACGGTTCTACACACACTGAGTGGTACTGTCTGTTCCCAGTGTTTCCGAGGTTGGTGAGTGGTTGGTGAGTGGTTGGTGAGTGGTTGGTGATATTCAGGATGTAACGGTCTCTCCCCAGTCTCGCACCCTGATGGGCGGGCGGTCCGAGAGGAACGAGTTCCTGCTGCTGCACGCCTTCCACGACAAGAGCTACATCGTGCCGGACAAACCCTCCTTCAAGAAGGCCCAACAGGAGACCGTACGTCCCTCTGCAGGAGCCGTAATGTGTAGTCTCAGAGTGCCTGCTCAGCTTCTGACCCCCTGCTGTCTCTCACAGACCGAGGGCGAGGAGGAGGGGGATGCTGGGAAGGGCAAGAGGAGGAAGAAGCCCACGTACGCTGGAGGCCTTGTGCTGGACCCTAAGATCGGTGCGGTCTATTCCCTGGGGTTCACGGTGCATTCCGCTTATGGGTAGTAGGCGCACCTACATCCATGTTGGTTCTCGTAACGTGATTGTTTTCATTCTTCTGTTCAGGGTTCTATGATAAGTTTGTGCTGCTGCTGGATTTCAACAGCCTGTACCCGTCCATCATCCAGGAGTTCAACATCTGCTTCACCACCGTGCAGAGAGAGGCGCACGTCCAGCGCAGGAAGGGCGAGGTGTGTGTGTGTGTGTGTGTGTGTGTGTGTGTGTGTGTGTGTGTGTGTGTGTGTGTGTTCCTTTAAATATGTCTGTAGGGCTTCATTAGATAAACAAATAAAAACGATTCAAAATAATTAAATCATTTTGAAGAGTTTTCTTGACATTTTTCCATGACAACAGGATGACGAGTCTGAAGAGATCCCAGAGGTTCCCGATCCCGATCTGGACATGGGAATTCTGCCCAAGGAGATCCGCAAGCTCGTGGAGCGCCGAAAGCAGGTCAAGCAGCTGATGAAGCAGCAGGACCTCAACCCGGACCTCTACATGCAGGTACACGCGCACGTGCGCGCACTGGACCTGAACCCAGACCTCTACACACACACACACACAGGCCCACGCACACGTCTGACTGCAGGGCTTCATTCCTTCCACACGCTGCATCGCTTCCTCTCATGTTTGCATTTCTGCACGTCACTGTCACATGACGTGCAGAATGGTGCTACAGGATGTAGCGGCCATGTTGAAGCCTCTTAGCGCAGCATGCTACAGGACGCAGCATTCATGTTGAAGCCTCTTAGCGTAGCATGCCTCAGGTCACAGCGGCCATGTTGAAGCCTCTTAGCGCAATATGCTACAGGATGTAGCGGCCATGTTGAAGTCTCTTAGCGTAGCATGCTACAGGATGTAGCGGCCATGTTGAAGCCTCTTAGCGTAGCATGCTACAGGATGTAGCGGCCATGTTGAAGCCTCTTAGCGTAGCATGCTACAGGATGTAGCGGCCATGTTGAAGCCTCTTAGCGCAGCATGCTACAGGACGCAGCATTCATGTTGAAGCCTCTTAGCGTAGCATGCCTCAGGTCACAGCGGCCATGTTGAAGCCTCTTAGCGCAATATGCTACAGGATGTAGCGGCCATGTTGAAGTCTCTTAGCGTAGCATGCTACAGGATGTAGCGGCCATGTTGAAGCCTCTTAGCGTAGCATGCTACAGGATGTAGCGGCCATGTTGAAGCCTCTTAGCGTAGCATGCTACAGGTTGTAGCGGCCATGTTGAAGCCGCTTAGCGTAGCATGCTACAGGATGTAGCGGCCATGTTGAAGCCTCTTAGCGTAGCATGCTACAGGACGCAGCGGCCATGTTGAAGCCTCTTGGCGCAGCATGCTACAGGATGTAGAGGCCATGTTGAAGCCTCTTAGCGCAGCATGCTACAGGATGTAGCGGCCATTTTGACGCCTCTACCCCTCCGTCTCCCCAGTACGACATCCGGCAGAAGGCCCTGAAGCTGACCGCCAACAGCATGTACGGCTGCCTGGGCTTCAGCTACAGCCGCTTCTACGCCAAGCCGCTGGCCGCCCTGGTGACGCACAAGGGCCGAGAGGTGAGCCCCCCCCACCGGCAGCCAGACATGGTTTAGTCCAATGTCAGCACACACCCATTCTAAATGCACGGTCACACACGCGCACACACGCGCACACACAGGTTATACATGCACACACACGTTATACATGCACAAATGTTATACATGCACACACGCGCACGAGTTACACATGCCAACACAAGCCAGATAGTGGAATGGGTTGTGTGGCTCTGTTTCGCCTAATTGATGGTCACATCACAGCGACACTTTAAATACCACTTTAGGCTCCTGAGAAGCACTACCATTCCCCTCCACATGAGGTCACTGTTGCATTGTTTATCCCACTTCTGCAGTCTCTTTTCTTTTGTTTCCTGTCGTGTTTTTCCCTCTTTTGCCTTCCTCCCGCTCTCCCTCCCTCTTGATATTTTGTTCATTCTCCCCATTTCTTTGTGTGTCTTGAGGGGCCTTTTTTGCTTTCATCATTGCTTCTCGCCCTATTTCTGTCAAAATATTAGTCGTGTAATTGATCAAATTTGCTTCTGGCTTGTCATTATTTTTCTCTTCAGTGATATTTGCAGCGCAACAACCTTTTTAAATGCCACACACTGGAAACTGCACAAGCAGATGAAATGAGAACCTTTTAATTAGGATACATCTTTCAGCGCCCGCTTAGAATGCTTACACACACATACAGGATGCTATTTACAGGCCGCGTGGTATTGTCTGGGTAACTACACAACACAAACACACTCGCACTCCTAGCTGTGCTCATGTGTTATTTAATGACACACAGACACAGACACACACACACACACAGACACAGAGCACAGTGGTGCTGGGCTGGTCCTGGGGGATCCTTCATTATGATCCCCTTACACAGAGGGAGTCTATTTGTGCCCTGGGGTCACATGGTTTGCTCACTGACGGGGCTACATTGTGGAAGGTGTGTCTGTGGTTGACTGCTGCTACAGATTTAGATTTCTTTTTTTTTTCCTAATTTCTATCATCCTATCTCTCTAGAGACTTTAGAGTCCTGCTTGTTTGCGTCCTTGTTGACAGCCACGGTTGTGTTGATTATTTGACATTTCAAGGTCCCACACTCACGCACGCACACACGCACGAACGCACGAGCGCGTCCACCTCGGAAATCAGCTCCAGTCTCAGCCCTGACCCACGGGTCCTTTACATTTCCACTGACTGGAAGCGGCCTTAAACCTTCAACAGAATAGGGGACCTGGGGGGGGGGGTAGGATGACGCATGTACAATCCAACCCCAAAACCACTCGGTCATCAAACCCTCCTAGTCTAAACGGGAATTTAGGATCCGACCACAGTTTATTTAGTTTCATTATCCTGGCCATGCGCTGCAGCACCTCGTTCATAAACGCCCTGTTTCGACGGCGGGCGCCGGAACAACCGACGGCCCTAAAGGTCAGGGGTCAACGCGAGGCCCTCTGCGAGGCGGTCAGAGCGGGCCCGATGACGGGGCCGGCGCCGCCGCTGTGTTGACTTGGTGTCGTGAGCCGTTGGCAGTGAAGCCAGTCACGGGCTAGAGACGCACTACCGCCCCGGCGCTCACGGTATGACCATAGACCTGAAATAAATGTGCCCCCACAACGGCGGGGTCAGAACCCAATACCTCTTTGATTAAAGAAGTGCCGCCCGGCCTATCAGGGCTCAGGCTCTCTGCCAACACTCCTCCGTCTGCTCCGTCTCTCGTTCTCTCCCTCATGCCGTCTCGGGTTCTGTCCCTCGTTCTGTCTCCCTTGTTCTGCTGTTCTCTGATTCTCTCTCCCGCATTCTGTCTTCCTCATTCTTCCTCTCATTCTGTCTCTGGTTCTGTCCCTCCCTGGTTCTGTCCCTCCCTGGTTCTGTCTCTGGTTCTGGCCCTGGTTCTGTCTCATTCTGTCGCGGCCTTGTTTCGTGTTCTCTCCCTCCTGCTCCCAGAAAGGTCATTCTGGGAAATCATTCTCAGGAAAAAAACAAGAACTTTTTCATGATTTTCTTTGAAAAGTAAATTTGTAGACACCTCAGCAGCTTCTCATCTTCATACGTTCTATACTGGGTCTAGTTTGATGCAGGAGTTCGGTTGTCTGAGGGTTGGTTACCTGCCCAGTGGTGGAACAAGAAGGGACCATAAGCCTCGTGGGGGAACAAGCAGGGACCATAAGCCCAGTGGGGGAACAAGCAGGGACCATAAGCCCAGTGGGGGAACAAGAAGGGACCATAAGCCCAGTGGCTCCGGGAACAAGCACGGACCATAAGCCCAGTGGGGGAACAAGCAGGGACCATAAGCCCAGTGGGGGAACAAGCAGGGACCATAAGCCCCGTGGGGGAACAAGCAGGGACCATAAGCCCAGTGGGGGAACAAGCAGGGACCATAAGCCCAGTGGGGGAACAAGCAGGGACCATAAGCCCAGTGGGGGAACAAGCAGGGACCATAAGCCCAGTGGGGGAACAAGCAGGGACCATAAGCCCAGTGGGGGAACAAGCAGGGACCATAAGCCCAGTGGGGGAACAAGCAGGGACCATAAGCCCAGTGGGGGAACAAGCAGGGACCATAAGCCCAGTGGGGGTACAAGCAGGGACCATAAGCCCAGTGGGGGAACAAGCAGGGACCATAAGCCCAGTGGGGGAACAAGCAGGGACCATAAGCCCAGAGGGGGAACAAGCAGGGACCATAAGCCCAGAGGGGGAACAAGCAGGGACCATAAGCCCAGTGGGGGAACAAGCAGGGACCATAAACCCAGTGGGGGAACAAGCAGGGACCATAAGCCCAGTGGGGGAACAAGCAGGGACCATAAGCCCAGAGGGGGAACAAGCAGGGACCATAAGCCCAGAGGGGGAACAAGCAGGGACCATAAGCCCAGAGGGGGAACAAGCAGGGACCATAAGCCCAGAGGGGGAACAAGCAGGGACCATAAGCCCAGTGGCTCCTGGTCGTCTCCGACCACTCACTCCTGTTCAGTGTATTTGTGGAGGCTGCCATTTGCACCCCCCCCCCCCCCCCCCCAGCCCTGTTTTAATCATCACATTTGCACTCTGCTTTCCTATCATGATTTAAGAGGCCTTTATTTTTATGAACACAGACGCATAATCTGCGAGCAATTTAAGGCCTTGCCCCCCCCCCCTCCTGCCTCAGTGTGTGTGTGGGGGTGGGGGTGGGTGGGTGGGTGGGTGGGTGGTGAGAGAGGGAGTGCACGTCCCGGGCAGAGTGCCCATGTGAATGTGCATGTGTTCCGTGTATTTATTGATTGGCTGAGTTATCATCTTTCTCTCAATCTTGTTTAAAGTTGAGGCCTGACAGCTCCTCCCCTCCCTTCTGGGAGAAAGGGTCAGGCCTGGGGCCACAGTGATTGCTATACCCAGGGAGGGGTTAAGTTGAGGGGGAAGGCTTAGAAGGAGATGACAGGCCCTTGGATCATGGCTCCTCTGATCACATTTGCCAAGCGAAGAAGGGAAAGACCCGAGCTAGGTGTGTGTGTCAGTCAAGACTTTCTTAGCCCGTAGGTGTTGATGTGTGCCTGTTTGGCACGGAGTGCGTCATTTCATGTTTGCCCACGCCAGGGCGTTTGTGCGCACACAGGCTGAAGGAGAGGCCGAACTCTGCCCTTTGTCGGTGGGACCATTTGTTGTGGCCCCTGCCCCTGGTATGTTCGGGTATGAGGAGGAAGGTGAGGGTGTAGAGTTACCCGGCTGCAGATCAGCCCTAAGCGTTTTTATTTTGGGTTCTTTTGTATGTTTGCCAGGGAACAGTTGGCGCGGCAGAAGACGCTGCGTTAAACAGGCCGGTCGTTCTGGAATGTTCTCTCGTACGTGTGTTGGGCAGTGCGGTAAAGGGACAAATGATGAAGGAAATATTGAACCTAAACCTGATGATATGGGACATATTAACACCGCTAGACCAACAGAATATCGGATGTCTTCGCGTTTAGCCTTAAAAGCGTTAAGACACATTTGTAAGTGGTGTGTCCTCTTGGGACCTCGTCTCTCATGTCGGCTTCACGTCGTTTTATTCTCTATTAAAATGGCGGCGGCCGCTGGCCTCCTCGTCCGTCGGAGCCGGTCATCGCCGTGTTTGCTAATCGAGTGATGTTAACAGCGCTGGCCGTTGGTAGCTGCTGATTGTTGGGGCATGAAGATAGGTTTGACCTTTGACCTTCCCTTTGCGAGTAGTTCTGATGGCCCTTAGCAGGTGTGTTTGTGTGTGTGTGTGTGGGGGGGGGGGCAGTGAACCCTTGGGAGCTATGTCTTGTAATTGAGTCCCTGTCCTTGTATTTAAAAACAGTGTGACAGGAGCTTGTAGCTGACATTATAGGATGCCGCGCAGATTGACGGATGGTATGGAGCTGGCAGGGGGGAGGCTACGGGGGGTGGCAGATGACAGCAGAGTATAGGGAGGCAAAGGTCGGCTGGGGTCGTGTGTGTGTGTGTGTGTGTGTGTGTGCAAAGAAGCCAATGTAAATATTGTTGTACCCTCTGTCCTGTACTCGGCTTGAGTTTCCCTCCTGTTGTCTTAAATAAGACAAGGCCCTGTTAGATTAATCATGAGTTAACCTCGGCCATCGTGTGTGTGTGTGTGTGTGTGTGTGTGTGTGTGTGTGTGTGTGTGTGTGTGTGTGTGTGTGTGTGTGTGTGTGTGTGTGTGTGTGTGTGTGTGTGTGTGTGTGTGTGTGTGTGTGTGTGTGTGGCTGATGCCATGGCATCCAAGTTAACATTGCTGCTCCTATTTATTTCACTTAAGTCCGTGTCGCTGCTGTTCGAGGATCACAACTCATTTATATATTTCCCAGAATTAGATGGCAGAACACCTAAGCCCCCCCCCAGCCCTCCATCGGGGGGGGGGGGGGGGATGCACATACTTCCAGGGAGCCCTGTTCCTCTTAAAGAGCGTTCTCGGATCCTGATAGGACTTAACAAATAGTCACATGAGCCGCGCCCTCGCTGCTATTCCAGCGGCACCCGGCCGCCGTCTGCCCCCCCGCCCCCCCGCCAGGACAAGGACTCTCCGATGTAAGCCGGCGTGTTGAGTAATGCACGCTAATGAGGCCGCGTGGGGATCGGTTAATAAAGGATCGGCCGCCGCTAAGCCATGCTCCCGACTCCTGACCCGCCGCTGAGTGAGGGAGTCTGATGTGGTGATAATGGGCCGCACAATTAATGCTCCAGCCCTCCAATCGACTCCTCGCAGTGACAGACACGGCAGGCCTCGCGGGGTCTGGCCTCGCGGGGTCTGGCCTCGCGGGGTCTGGCCTCGCGGGGTCTGGCCTCGCGGGGTCTGGCCTCGCGGGGTCTGGCCTCGCGGGGTCTGGCCTCGCGGGGTCTGGCCTCGCGGGGTCTGGCCTCGCGGGGTCTGGCCTCGCGGGGCCAGATTCGGTAGCAGCGATCACAGCCAGGTTAACCGTCCTTTAATCCTGGATCGTTTCACGGTTCGTTCTGAGCTTAAATTCTTTAGTTATTCTACAATTATGGTCAAACTGCTGATACTCGTGCTGTGTGACGTTATGATATCGCACCCCTTCATTGGCATCTATCAAGGGCGCCTGAGACCATGACAGGCTGTTTGGAACGTGGGTTCACACCCCCCTCCCGGGATGACGAGTAACGCGTGGTGAAGTGGTGCGTGGCACACACTTGATGAGTGGCGGCTCCATCGGTTCATCGTTTTAATCTCTCTAATAGTCACTGAGTGGTAATAATCCCCTAGCCCCCTCCAGACGGCACTATATTGTGTTTGACGATATTGTTCAGGAACGTTTCAATTGGCCCCATGCACCAGAGATAAAGCCGATGCCGCTAATTGGTCACCATGGCAGTGGTGATTTCATCAGGCTAAACGGTCCATCGCCCCCCCTACCACCTCCTCCTCCAGCGTCTCCTCTTAATGAATATCGCGTGTGGCACGTCCACTCGACTAATCGCGCTCATTTGCAGCGCTGCGCGCTTCTACCAGGCCCCTTTTTTATTATTTTACCCGGCAAACGCGGCATAGCAGCCAGTTAAGCACTGTGATTGTCGTTGATTAGGCGGCGGGGCCTTGGCTGTCGTGGTGAAGTTATTTTCGAAGGAACCCAGCGTGTGTGAGCTCAGCCGGTTGTATTAAATCAGGCGCGGCTTTGGAACCGATTGAGCTGCCGCAGAGCAGATATGAGAACACCGCTATGGCATTCGCCCTGACAGGTGTGTGTGTGTGTGTGTGTGTGTGTGTGTGTGTGTGTGTGTGTGTGTGTGTGTGTGTGTGTGTGTGTGTGGGGCTCCTCGTTGTGTCACACTTTGGGATTAGTGAATAAAAACGCATTCCAGAAAAGAGACTTGTGGATAACGGTTCAGTGGAATAGTGTTTCTAATTTGTGTTTTTCTGTATTTTCTTCAGAGTATGCCTCCACGCCTGTGGGACACAAAGGTCTTAAACTAATGCGCGTGTTTGTGCACCCGCCCGTGTGTGTGTGTGTGTGCGCCTGGGCACCCGCCCGTGTGTGTGCGTGTGTGTGCCTGGGCACCCGCCCGCCCGTGTGTGTGCGTGTGTGTGCCTGGGCACCCGCCCGCCCTTGTGTGTGCGTGTGTGTGCCCGTCCACCCTTGCTATTTGAAGCGCTCAACTGTCATCCCCAAACTGCCTTCTCGGTGGAACACATTTCAAAACAATGGCTGCCAGAACCCCTGGCTCTCTGTACAAGGCAGCGCTGCCGTTTGTTGGGGACATGCCCACACCACGCATGACCCCCACAGGCTGTCGGTGTGGGGGTAATTGTGTGTGTTGTGTGCTGGACTGTGATGTTGGTCGGCCGGGTTACATGAAGCGGTGGATGTGGGCAGAATAAGGAATGCCGCGGCAGCTGGCCGGGGCATAATGCGGCCATGTTGGCCATCGGTGTGTCTCGGTGGTGCTGAGCTGCCCGTACTCTTGTTCCCGCCGTCGTCAATCATTAACGCTTTGGAAGAAGGCAGTAAAAACTGGATCAAAGTACAGGGGGGGAGACCGAGAGGAGAGGGGGAGAGAGGGTTAGGGGCATGACAACAAGACGTGTAAATCACCCCCGAGACGTTCAATGCAGAGCACAGCAACAGCTGGGGAAGAAACAGCCAGAACAGAACCAGTCATCAATTAGCATGACACCCTGCAATAATAGGCCGGCTAATGGGTCGGACTGGTGTGAAGACAAGCAGGTGTACGCGGACACAGACGTCATCGACACTAATCTACCGTGGCAGGGACGTAGTGCCTCACTCAGTGTCACAGTTGAAAGAGGGCGCGCAAATTAGGATTCAGATGGCAATGGCTCTGGAACGTATCTGTCAATTCCAGAGTGGCTTTGGATTAGCTGTCAAAAAGAACAATCTGTAAAAATGTTGTGGCGTATTACATGTCTGGCTGCTCTGTGGCATTACAAAACATTTGATTTGTGGGCTCTCCTCCTCTTTTACCCTCTAAAAGAGACCGCCACTCTCCTGATCATGCATGGGCCATCATCACAATCACGGTCATCTAACATCGACTGTGGCCAGTCGACCGCAGAGGACACGTTTAATGATCAGCCTAATGCATTGTGTTTGTACCACGCCCGCCTCCGTGGAGAGCTCTATGAGGAGAGTAGCCCTCTGCCCCCTGCTCAATGACCGGCCGCTCTAATGACACGTGAAATGACTGGAGGCGGGCGGCGGAGCTACGAGGGGACACTGGGAGGCAGGGGCGGGGATCCCCTGGGAACCATAGGGACTGGGATCCACTGGGAGGGAGGGGCGGGGATCCACTGGGAGGGAGGGACTGGGATCCACTGGGAGGGAGGGGCGGGGATCCACTGAGAGGGAGGGAGGGGATCCACTGGGAGGGAGGGAGGGGATCCACTGAGAGGGAGGGGCGGGGATCCACTGGGAGGGAGGGAGGGGATCCACTGAGAGGGAGGGGCGGGGATCCACTGGGAGGGAGGGAGGGGATCCACTGAGAGGGAGGGGCGGGGATCCACTGGGAGGGAGGGGCGGGGATCCACTGGGAGGCAGGGAGGGAGGGGATCCACTGGGAGGGAGGGGCGGGGATCCACTGAGAGGGAGGGACTGGGATCCACTGAGAGGCAGGGACTGGGATCCACTGAGAGGCAAGGAGGGATCCACTGAGTGGGAGGGAGGGGATCCACTGAGAGGGAGGGAGGGGATCCACTGGGAGGGAGGGAGGGATCCACTGGGAGGGAGGGGCGGGGATCCACTGAGAGGGAGGGACTGGGATCCACTGAGAGGCAGGGAGGGATCCACTGAGTGGGAGGGAGGGGATCCACTGAGAGGGAGGGAGGGATCCACTGGGAGGGAGGGGCGGGATCCACTGAGTGGGAGGGAGGGGATCCACTGAGAGGGAGGGAGGGGATCCACTGGGAGGGAGGGGTGGGATCCACTGAGAGGGAGGGAGGGATCCACTGGGAGGGAGGGGCGGGATCCACTGAGTGGGAGGGAGGGGATCCACTGAGAGGGAGGGAGGGATCCACTGAGAGGGAGGGGCGGGATCCACTGAGAGGGAGGGAGGGGATCCACTGAGAGGGAGGGAGGGGATCCACTGGGAGGGAGGGAGGGAGGGGATCCACTGGGAGGGAGGGACTGGGATCCACTGAGAGGGAGGGAGGGAGGGGATCCACTGGGAGGGAGGGAGGGGATCCACTGAGAACCACTTGGAAGGACAAAGTGGGGAGTGAACCGGCCAGAGGACGTTGGGGCCGGGGGAAGGATCGGAGAGACACAGGGCGAGACAGGAAACCATGCGTTGTGGACAGGAAGCGCGAGGCCATGGCACACTGGAGAGGCAGCGAGGGGAGAGCGTCATGGGAGGATTGACCACTGAAGGCCTAATGACTACTGGACCTCATAGCTGCCTTAAAGCTCACTGAAGGCCTTATGGCTACTGGACCTCATAGCTGCCTTAAAGCTCACTGAAGGCCTTATGGCTACTGGACCTCATAGCTGCCTTAAAGCTCACTGAAGGCCTTATGGCTACTGGACCTCATAGCTGACCCCACGGCCATCTGCCCTCACGCTCACAGGCACAACGACGGTGAATCTAGCAAAAGTGAAATACTCTCTCTGTTCGCTTTACAACCTTTACTGAAAGAATGTCGCCCATTTGTACACATGTTGCGCATATATCAGTGCATAATGTGGCGCCCACTTTCTGATCTGAAGAGCCTTACCATACCCGACCTGGTGCCCACTGGTTCAGCAAGAGTGGAACGGCCATGTGTCACTGGACGGTGACATCAGCGCCGCCCGCACCCCTGCTGTCTTTGATCCGTCAGAGTGCACCGAACGCCGCGGGTTAATGAGCCTCTTCTTTAGCGGGAACCCCCGGCTACCCCGACGGCGCTTTGATAGTCAGAGATCGAGTAGCATCAGGGAACTGGAGAGCGCCTCTGCTGCTTCAGTGGTGCGCTGGAGCTATGGGCTGCATGCACTGTGGGGAGTAGTGGCGTCAACAGAGGACACACACACACACACACACACACACACACACACACACACACACACACACACACACACACACACACACACACACACACACACACACACACACACACACACACACACACACACACACACACTCTTCCACCCCCTGTGGCTCTGTGTTTGGATAGTTCCATGCAGTATGTGTTTGGTATGTGTTTTTAAAGGGTTTTTTGTCGCATCACTCACACACGGACGGGTGTTTCATGCACAAGCATTCCAGTGCCACGGTCAAGCGACTTGTCTTTCACAGGGGCCATTCCTCTGAGCAGTCTGTCTCGCTCAGGCTGACAGCGGATGGAAAACCTGTCTAAATGAGTCTGCTCATCAATTACATCAACACATTCTCACCTCCTCCCACCTCTCTAGTACACACACACACACATACACAGGTCGCGATAACGCTTTCATGATTTCTTTCCCCGTGTTTCCGATTGCCATACACAAATTCCTCCCTCCTGATAGTGTGGTGATTCGGTGATTTGATACTTCGGATTATTTTCCTCTTCCAGGCCAGCTGAACAACTCCCTACCTTCCTATTTTAGCTTGATAGTAATACCAACACTAGTAGTTATTTCATTAACACTTTTCACAAGCGGAGGAAAAACCTATCCGAAACTATTGTGATGCGTGTTGAATGGCGGCCTGAACCCGGGTCGATTACTGGTTTACCGGGGAACGATTCACACTTTCAGCCTCATTGGCACGTCTCCCTGTGACACATGCCAGCGGCCTTTTCCTCGTAAACCCGGGGCCAAATGGTTCGCAGGCGATGTAACACCAGCGGCGCTCGCAGAGTGCCTTCAGATAACCGGGCGCTATGAAATGCAGTAATATGGGCCGAGTCCTGGGAGTCGATACCGGCGGCCCGGTGGAGGGGCGGTGGAGGGGCGGTGGAGGGGCGGTGGAGGGGCGGTGGAGGGGCGGTGGAGGGGCGGTGGAGGGGCGGTGGCGGGGCGGTGGCGGCCCGGTGGCGGCCCGGTGGCGGCGCGGTGGCGGCCCGGTGGCGGGGCGGTGGAGGGGCGGTGGAGGGGCGGTGGCGGCCCGGTGGAGGGGCGGTGGCGGCCCGGTGGAGGGGCGGTGGAGGCCCGGTGGAGGGGCGGTGGCGGCCCGGTGGCGGGGCGGTGGCGGCCCGGTGGAGGGGCGGTGGCGGCCCGGTGGCGGGGCGGTGGCGGCCCGGTGGAGGGGCGGTGGCGGCCCGGTGGAGGCCCGGTGGAGGGGCGGTGGCGGCCCGGTGGCGGCCCGGTGGAGGCCCGGTGGAGGGGCGGTGCCTCTCACCGACCTGACCCAGCAGACGGCGTAGCCCTGGGGGAACCACGGGCAGACCGCAGCGGCCCGTATGGATATACTGCGTCTGACACCAGGACTGCACTTCTCAGAATACGGGAACCTTGATTGATGGTTAGGGTTAGTACGAGATCGGCAGAAGGCTTGAAGTTAGCGCTTTCTTCGGATGTAGTGCGCAACGCGATGTACCCTCCGGTCCCGGGCAGCGGTCCCGGGCAGCGGTCCCGGGCAGCGGTCCCGGGCAGCGGTCCCGGGCAGCGGTCCCGGGCAGCGGTCCCGGGCAGCGGTCGCGGGCAGCGGTCGCGGGCAGCGGTCGCGGGCAGCGGTCGCGGGCAGCGGTCGCGGGCAGCGGGCCCGGGCAGCGGTCGCGGGCAGCGGGCCCGGGCAGCGGTCGCGGGCAGCGGGCCCGGGCAGCGGTCGCGGGCAGCGGTCGCGGGCTGCGGGCCCGGGCTGCGGGCCCGGGCTGCGGGCCCGGGCTGCGGGCCCGGGCTGCGGGCCTGTGCGCGTCACGGCAGGCTACAAATGGACTTCATTCAGCCGAAGGGTTGTTGATTTATCAGTAAGCTGAGCTCAAATTGGGGCTGGTTTGAAGTCTGCTGGAGGCTCTGGGTCTGGTGTTTGTGTATAACCAGTGTGGACAGTGAAATGGATGATTGTTGTTCCGTGATGATTGGAGCCGTGTTCGTCCACATGCAGCTGGACTTTATGTTCACAGTTAGCATATCAACGGTTTGGTCACTTCTCTTTTTATGCAGAAAACGCAGCAAGCTTTGGGCCCTAGAGTGTGTGTGTGTGTGTGTGTGTGTGTGTGTGTGTGTGAGACGGTGTGCACCAAAAATTGTCCTATGGGAGCATATGTGTTTGTGTAGAGGTGTTCAGCTTGACCTTGACTGGAGTCCCTAATAGATGATGGGGGGGGGGGGGGGGGGGGGGCTGTTCTGTAATGACTCTAACTCCCCCCTCTCCACACAGCGGTATGTAGCAGCCCATAAAGCATGCTTAAGTCCCACTCTGGTTTCAGGGAGTGGACCCCCCCTCGCCCCCCCACACTCGGAAATAGCCCCGTCCTCGTCCCCACAGCCGCTGGGCGTTTGTTAGGGTGTGTGCGTCGGCGCTTGATTGAGGAGCAGATTGCTGGTGACAGGTCACACTGCATTCCTTCCCTCCTTCAGACCCCCCCCCCACACAGACTCACACACACTATGCATGTCTCCCGTCCCCCCCACCTGTTGGGATCTCTCGCGGCCCAGGTCCCTTGCACATGTCGAGCACTAATTGGACAACGACCTGCGTTATGAGGCCGTCACTCTCCCGGTCGGGGATGGAACCCATTAGGAGTCATTAAGATGTGGCTACATGCTTAGCCAGTGCATGTGGGCATGGTTCCCGCGGGTCCTTAAAAAGTCTTAATTTTTTTTGTGTAAAATTAAGGCCATAAATTGTCTTAAATTTACTGTAAATTTGCTCTAGGTATTAAATTTTGCAGAGGGTTTTTTAAGACTGGGAAATTGTCGCGCTCAACAAATCACCTAGTGCGTCTTTTAATTACGGCATTTTCAGGAGTTTTACGTTACGTTAACGTTGACATCAGTCATCGGGGGGCCGGTTGCATCTGCAGCCTGCAGCTGCGTCTGTAGGCTAACTTGCTGCCGCTACTTTTAGCTAGTGACGGTTGACATCATTAGGCCAACTTGCGCTACTTTCAGGATGGGACAGTGCAAATTCAATGAGAAATGGTTTGAGGAAGATACGTTTCGGGGGTGGTTGGAGAAGGCAGGTGACTACGAGGCAAGGTGTTGTTTATCCCGAAAGGCATTCATACTAGGGACCATGGGAGCAAAAGCTCTTGAGTCCCACATGAGGTCGCAGAAATATATCCGATACTCCGTGGCAGCTAGCGGGACTACAGCGATGCCCGTATTATTTGAAAGAAGTGGACTGAAAAGTTCAGCATCCGTGGCTAGTACTTCACATCAGACGGCGTTAACCGGCTTTGTGTCGCCACCAGAAACCCAGAAGGCGGAGGTATTGTGGGTTCTCCACACGGTGGGCAGACATAATTCCTTCAAATCGAACGAGGACATTAGTAACGTCTTGGCTGCTATGTTCCCAGATTCTGAGTTTGCGAAGTCGTTCACCTGCGGTGAAAACAAAACGGCCTATCTAGCCAAATACGGGATTGCATCTTTCATAAAAAGAGAGCTGTCACGCAGCGTAAACGATAAACAGTACGTCCTCATGTTCGATGAGTGAACAAAACCACTAAAAGCAAACAGATGGATATCCATGTGAGGTACTGGCCCACGGACGACACCGACAGCCATGTCTTATCGCGGTACTATGGATCACAGTTCATGCTGGATCATTTTAATGTAAGTATTCCAAACAGTAAATTAATTGAATTGTGTGACGGACTTTTTCCCAAAAATCATATTCGAAGTTTGTTTGTTTATTAATATTAATATTCTAATATTTATTAATAATATTATGACCATTAAATTCCTTCAGTAAGACCTGGATTGGGCTTCGCGGGGTTTGTTTACCGGCGTTGCTATGGTTACCGGTCCTGCGTGTTCCGACGGTTTATTAGGTATCTAATAAATCGCTGTCTAATCAATACTTCATTCAATGCCTCTTCCGTGGTCATTACAATATTATGAGTAGACTGCGTCGGGTTCTCGCTCTCCCTCTTGGCCTGCCATAACAGGTTCGAATATTAAGGGCTGCCTAATATTTGTTTGAATTTTGATTTATTTTTTGATGTGTGTGTGTGTGTGTGTGTGTGTGTGTGTGTGTGTGTGTGTGTGTGTGTGTGTGTGTGTGTGTGTGTGTGTGTGTGTGTGTGTGTGTGTGTGTGTGTGTGTGTGTGTGTGTGATCACTGTCAGCCGTGTTTACATGGACACATCTGATCCGCATAGTTGTGGAAGAACAGCTCAATCGGAATAGAAAAGGATCATATAATACGCCTCAATCGGAATGCAATTATCTGTTCGTAAATCTGTTCGTCTGCTATAATCGACATGCATACACTTATTCCGATTAGTTTGGGGTTTAACTTAGGAAAGCTGCAGTAGTTCGCATTTGGTCCACTCCGCACTCCAAACTTGACCGCTGTCAAGAACGGTGGATTTATTGCCCGATTCATGTCTTTGTTATCACTCCGTAGTAGTTACAGTAGTCCGGTAACATATCAACCCCAGCGTGTCCGGTTGCTAAGCGACGGTCATGGGTGACTATGGGTGACACGGGTGGGTTAATGTGTTCGCGTATCGTCGTGTCCGCGCGCTTCCGAGATAACTTTGCAAGAGTACTACTACTGCTAGTACTACGGCTACGGTTGATGTGTATAAGTGACTCAATTATACACACCTTTTCTATCAAATAATTTTTCAGACATTTTTTGGGTCTTAATTTATGTATGTGTTGGTCTTAAAAAGTCTTAAAAAGTCTTAAATTTGACTTTAAAAATGGTGCAAGAACCATGGTGGGTTTAAAGGCCTGTTGCGCCAAGGACTCTAATTGCCCTCTTAGCTAATTATCCTTCATTTAGGGCGAGTCACCTGCTCTGCCCTCCTGAGTAACACTAAGACACACACTCGCACTCCCACATGCATACATTAAGGCACACAAAGGCACACGGCGATCGACGCTCTGCAGAGGGCTAGTCCTTAAGATATTCATTCATCAATGATTGTTTGTTCTTGGTGGAATTGTGTGTGTGACTGTGTGTGACGATAAAATGGACTCATGGCCGTTTTCCTCCTCTATACTTCAGATCCTTTTGCACACCAAGGACATGGTACAAAAGGTGAGTTATGTTTGAACTAATGTTTACTGCATAGCCTTGAACGCTGTCTATTACTTTGTAAATCTAAATGCGATCCTGAGAAATGGTCAATGTTAATTTGCTACACCCACATGGGACATTGTTGGCATTGGGAAAAGGCGAACCAAAAGGACAGGGGCCATATTAATGTCGCATAATATCTGATAGCACCTTCCAAATATACATGGACTGGGCTCATAGCCCTTCTCATGCTGTGCCAGACTCCCGCTCACTGGACCCTTCTTGTTCTCCCTCGCGGCTCAGATGAATCTGGAAGTTATTTACGGAGACACCGACTCCATCATGATCAACACCAACAGCAGATCTCTCGAGGAAGTCTTCAAGCTGGGCAACAAGGTGTGTGTGGGGGGGGGGTTTGTGTGTGCGTTAATGTGCTTTTGTTTACATGGTTTAGTCAATGGGGTTAAAGGTTAAACCATATAAAGGTACTTAGTGTAGGTACCACTACGCCCTATACAGGTGTGGTATACCAGTTACATTTCCTTATTAAATGTATTTGATATGTTTTGTATAGGTAATATGTATCTGTATTAAACAGTATTTGTTAATGGTGCCCACCAGGTGAAGGCAGAGGTGAACAAGATGTACAAACTGCTGGAGATCGACATCGACGGCGTCTTCAAGTCTCTGCTGCTGCTGAAGAAGAAGAAGTACGCCGCCCTGGTGGTGGAGCAGCTCGGCGACGGGCGCTACAGCACCAAGCAGGAGCTCAAGGGCCTGGACATCGTGCGCAGGGACTGGTGCGACCTGGCCAAGGAGTGCGGCAAGTACGTTCCTGTGGGGCCCCAGAGGTCAAGGCGGGCCGTGACCCCATGCCTCCTGTCTGAGACCCCAGATAGAAGGCTGGAAGGGAGCTGCGACCCGCCAGCTGCTGTTGATTCCATTCATAAGATTTGTTTGGTTTTGTTAGACAAAAAAGTAATCCAAAATACATTTAGTCTCCATGTTTGCTCACTTCCATATAAAGAAACGAAGTTGCAAGTTTGAACCCTAACTCCCTCCTCCCCCTCCTGGCAGCTACGTGATTGGACAGATCCTGTCGGACCAGAGCCGGGACGCCATCGTGGAGAACATCCAGCAGCAGCTGGTGGAGCTGGGGGAGAGGGTGGCCAGTGGAGCTATCGACCACCACCAGTACGAGATCCACAAGGTGATGCCCCCCCCCCCTCGGGCCTGGGAGACGTGGTTCACCCCCCCCCCCCTCAGCCTGGGAGACGCGGTTCACCCCCCCCCCCCCCCTCGGCCTGGGAGACGCGGTCCCCCCCCCTCGGCCTGGGAGACGCGGTCCCCCCCCCTCGGCCTGGGAGACGCGGTCCCCCCCCCTCAGCCTGGGAGACGCGGTCCCCCCCCCTCAGCCTGGGAGACGCGGTCCCCCCCCCTCAGCCTGGGAGACGCGGTTCACCCCCCTCAGCCTGGGAGACGCGGTTCACCCCCCTCAGCCTGGGAGACGCGGTCCCCCCCCCTCAGCCTGGGAGACGCGGTCCCCCTCCCCCCTCGGCCTGGGAGACGCGGTCCCCCCCCCTCAGCCTGGGAGACGCGGTTCACCCCCCCCCCCCCCCCTCAGCCTGGGAGACGCGGTCCCCCCCCCTCGGCCTGGGAGACGCGGTCCCCCCCCCTCGGCCTGGGAGACGCGGTCCCCCCCCCTCAGCCTGGGAGACGCGGTCCCCCTCCCCCCTCGGCCTGGGAGACGCGGTCCCCCCCCCTCAGCCTGGGAGACGCGGTTCACCCCCCCCCCCCCCTCGGCCTGGGAGACGCGGTCCCCCCCCCTCGGCCTGGGAGACGCGGTCCCCCCCCCTCGGCCTGGGAGACGCGGTCCCCCCCCTCAGCCTGGGAGACGCGGTTCACCCCCCCCCCCCCCTCAGCCTGGGAGACGCGGTCCCCCCCCCTCAGCCTGGGAGACGCGGTTCCCCCCCCTCAGCCTGGGAGACGCGGTCCCCCCCCCCCCTCCCCCCTCGGCCTGGGAGACGCGGTCCCCCCCCCCCTCAGCCTGGGAGACGCGGTCCCCCCCCCTCAGCCTGGGAGACGCGGTCCCCCCCCCCTCAGCCTGGGAGACGCGGTCCCCCCCCCCCCTCCCCCCTCGGCCTGGGAGACGCGGTCCCCCCCCCCTCAGCCTGGGAGACGCGGTCCCCCCCCCTCGGCCTGGGAGACGCGGTCCCCCCCCCTCAGCCTGGGAGATGCGGTTCTCCCCCCCCCCCCCCCCTGCTGATTGGGGCCAGAGGGATTCCAGAACCAATCACAGAAGAGACGCCCTGATTAATCAGAATTGAGCAACGGATATTCTCTAAAGTGCATTTCACTCGCTAATACCGGACGGGTAGCAATGTAAATTCTAACAAATTACTCTAATAAGTGCTCTTCAATCTATCATTCAGCACCTTCAAACTTTTTGGTCATTTCTCCAAAATGTGTTGCTTTGATTGTGGTCAGCCTCAGCTGAGGTAGCTTGGGATGCTGAATAACCTGCAAGGGGGAGAAAGTGTCTGAGTGGGCCCATTCCACTGCTGCTCCTCATAGCCTCCTCCAGCTCCTCCATCCCGTCCTGTGGGACTCCTCAGTGGGGTTGTCATGGTGCTGGCTGTGCAGCCTGCCGTCCTTGGCCTGCCGTCAGCGGTGACCTTGAGCTGGGCTGTTTTATAGGCGTCTCCCTCACCGTGTTGTTCCTGTTGCACTGTGCAGGCGCTCACCAAGGATCCTCAGGACTACCCGGACAAGAAGAGCCTTCCTCACGTGCACGTGGCCCTGTGGATCAACTCCCAGGCCGGCCGTCGCGTCAAAGCGGGCGACACCATCTCCTACGTCATCTGCCAGGTGGGTGCGCACAGGGACTTCTGTGTGTGTGTGTGTGGTAGTAAACCGATGGCACCTGAGGCCAAGTTACTCTCTCTGTGTGTGTGTGCGTGTGCGTGTGCGCGCGTGCGTGCCATTGATTGTCAGGTTCCGGGCCTCTTGTCACACAGGGGTGTGTACTGCTCGTTCTGCTGCTTAAACTGTAGTCTTGTTTCCATTAGCTTCTTTCTCTGAGAGCTGTACAGTCCATTCATAACACAGCCTCAAAGTAGGGATGGGCGATATGAACGGAAAATGAACGCATATAATTTTAAAATGAACATGAAATGAGAGCAATCACCAGCTCCTCCGTTTCGCTTTCAGCCATATTTACTTAGATGACGATGATGCGTTGAAGCCGGTTGGAGCTCATGGCTCTTTAAATTCCGCGGGTCGCGGACGATGCGTTGCAGCCGGTTGCAGCTCGTGGCTCTTTAAATTTTGCGTGTCGCGAATGATGCGATGCAGCTGGTTGCAGCTCGTGGCTCTTTTTAAAATTCGCGGGTCGCGGACGATGCGTTGCAGACGGTTGCAGCTCGTGGCTCTTTATATTTCGCTAGTCATGGATAGATCGCGTCAAACATCCATTATCGCGATAGAGCAATATAACTAAAATCTCTATCGTAGGCCATTTTTTATCGTTTATATCGTATATCGTTTATATCGCGCATTCCTACCTCAAAGTGATGACTGATTAATCCACTCCCCTGAGGACCGTTCCCATTAGCATTGGATCCTCCAGATGAGTCGATAAGGAACCCCCTCCTGAACCTTCCCTATGTGCCCCCCCCCCAGGACGGCTCAGCGCTGGGCCCCAGCCAGAGGGCCTACGCCCTGGAGCAGCTCCAGAAGCAGGCCGGGCTGAGCCTGGACCTCCAGTACTACCTGGCCCACCAGGTCCACCCCGTGGTGGCCCGCATCTGCGAGCCCATCGAGGGCATCGACGGAGTGCTGATCGCCTCGTGGCTGGGTGAGGCTCCGTCGCTGCATTAAGGGGGGGCCAGTGTTCCTCCCGGGCGTCTGAGGGGACAGGCGGAGATATACACAGAAGGACACCTTTTCTCTTTCTTTTCTTCTTTCTATTACGCAATCTCATCTCTAAAAGAAGGTAAACAAAAACTATCCAGCTGACAAGCAATCTGGAAACGCCGCCCAACGCTGTGCATGGCTCCGGCAGAGGGACTCGCTATTTGCAAATCCTATGATTGCCGCCTTCCTGTTGGAGGGGGGGGGATACAAAGCTTGAAATGGTGGTCCGTCTGGAGCTTGGCAGGGTAGGGCTTACAGCCCCCTAGCCCTGTCCCACAGACAGGCTTACGGCCCCCCTGTCCCACAGACAGGCTTACAGCCCCCTAGCCCTGTCCCACAGACAGGCTTACAGCCCCCCTGTCCCACAGACAGGCTTACAGCCCCCCTGTCCCACAGTCAGGCTTACAGCCCCCCTGTCCCACAGACAGGCTTACGGCCCCCCTGTCCCACAGACAGGCTTACAGCCCCCCTGTCCCACAGACAGGCTTACAGCCCCCCTGTCACACAGACAGGCTTACGGCCCCCCTGTCCCACAGACAGGCTTACAGCCCCCTAGCCCTGTCCCACAGACAGGCTTACAGCCCCCCTGTCCCACAGACAGGCTTACAGCCCCCCTGTCCCACAGACAGGCTTACAGCCCCCTAGCCCTGTCCCACAGACAGGCTTACAGCCCCCCTGTCCCACAGACAGGCTTACGGCCCCCCTGTCCCACAGACAGGCTTACAGCCCCCCTGTCCCACAGACAGGCTTACGGCCCCCCTGTCCCACAGACAGGCTTACAGCCCCCTAGCCCTGTCCCACAGACAGGCTTACAGCCCCCCTGTCCCACAGACAGGCTTACGGCCCCCCTGTCCCACAGACAGGCTTACAGCCCCCCTGTCCCACAGACAGGCTTACAGCCCCCCTGTCCCACAGACAGGCTTACGGCCCCCCTGTCCCACAGACAGGCTTACGGCCCCCCTGTCCCACACAGGCTTACAGCCCCCCTGTCCCACAGACAGGCTTACAGCCCCCCTGTCCCACAGACAGGCTTACAGCCCCCTAGCCCTGTCCCACAGACAGGCTTACAGCCCCCCTGTCCCACAGACAGGCTTACAGCCCCCCTGTCCCACAGACAGGCTTACGGCCCCCCTGTCCCACAGACAGGCTTACGGCCCCCCTGTCCCACAGACAGGCTTACAGCCCCCTAGCCCTGTCCCACAGACAGGCTTACAGCCCCCCTGTCACACAGACAGGCTTACGGCCCCCCTGTCCCACAGACAGGCTTACAGCCCCCTAGCCCTGTCCCACAGACAGGCTTACAGCCCCCCTGTCCCACAGACAGGCTTACAGCCCCCCTGTCCCACAGACAGGCTTACAGCCCCCCTGTCCCACAGACAGGCTTACAGCCCCCCTGTCCCACAGACAGGCTTACAGCCCCCTAGCCCTGTCCCACAGACAGGCTTACAGCCCCCTAGCCCTGTCCCACAGACAGGCTTACAGCCCCCCTGTCCCACAGACAGGCTTACGGCCCCCCTGTCCCACAGACAGGCTTACAGCCCCCCTGTCCCACAGACAGGCTTACGGCCCCCCTGTCCCACAGACAGGCTTACGGCCCCCCTGTCCCACAGACAGGCTTACGGCCCCCCTGTCCCACACAGGCTTACAGCCCCCCTGTCCCACAGACAGGCTTACAGCCCCCCTGTCCCACAGACAGGCTTACAGCCCCCTAGCCCTGTCCCACAGACAGGCTTACAGCCCCCTAGCCCTGTCCCACAGACAGGCTTACAGCCCCCCTGTCCCACAGACAGGCTTACAGCCCCCCTGTCCCACAGACAGGCTTACAGCCCCCTAGCCCTGTCCCACAGACAGGCTTACGGCCCCCCTGTCCCACAGACAGGCTTACAGCCCCCTAGCCCTGTCCCACAGACAGGGGGGATCCCGACCGCTTTACAGGCTGCTGACAGGCCGACCTGTGAAGCCGTCAGGGCGACCGGTATGACCCATAAACACTGGAGCACATGCTTTGGACAGGGAGTCGGCTGGGGGGGGCTGGGGGGCACCCAGGTGTGTGTGGGTCTCTGGTGCGTTGGTGGAAGGGGGTCAGCTTAGCTCAGGAGTTCGAGCGGGTTGCTGATTCGCTCCCCGGCCGCTGAGCGCTGCCCTGCCTGGTCGACTGGGCCGTCGGTGTGAGTGGGGGGATGAGGGTCTTAATGTAGTGTCCATGGGATCACGCTCTGAGCTATGTCCTGGGGCCTTTTTTATAGGACTGCCATGAGGGACAGCAAATGAGTTTAATATAGAAGTCGTGCGTATGGGGCATGTTCTCTGAGTTAGAACGAGTGTTTAAATGTTTTCAGTGTTTCTGTCTTCCCTTTTGATTAATCTCCAATGAAGCTTGTGAACATCCGATGTCTCGGCACCCGAGGCTTCAGCACAGGCTGCTCCCTGGCTCGGGGAACGAATCACAGCTTTGACTTCCTTTGGTGACCCTTAACCAGAGCTGGAGCACAGCGTTCAGTCCAGCGTCTCCGGCCCAACATAACCGTAATGCCCCCCATCCCCAGGGCTGGACCCCGGCCAGTTCCGGGCCCACCAGCAGAGCCAGCGGGAGGAGGCGGGGGAGGTCTCCCTGGGGGCGCCGGCCCAGCTGACGGACGAGGAGCGCTACAAGGACTGCGACCACTTCTCCCTGGCCTGCCCGCAGTGCGGCACGGACAACGTGTACAGCAGCCTCTTCCAGGGAGCCGTGAGTGGTAGCCTAGCCCGTTAGCCTAGCCCGTTAGCCTAGCCCGTTAGCCTAGCCCGTTAGCCTAGCCCGTTAGCCTAGCCTGTTAGCCTAGCCTGTTAGCCTAGCGTGTTAGCCTAGCGTGTTAGCCTAGCGTGTTAGCCCAGCGTGGTAGCCCAGCGTGGTAGCCCAGCGTGGTAGCCCAGCGTGTTAGCCCAGCGTGTTAGCCCAGCGTGTTAGCCCAGTGTGTTAGCCTAGCGTGGTAGCCCAGCCCGTAAGCCTAGCGTGTTAGCCCAGCGTGGTAGCCCAGCGTGGTAGCCCAGCGTGGTAGCCCAGCGTGGTAACCTAGCCTGTTAGCCCAGTGTGTTAGCGGTCGGTCGACAATGTCACCGTCCGACCACTTCCTGCAGGGTTCCTGGCGAGCCACACGTTAAAGTGCGACAGGAAAGAGATTTTAAAGTTGTTCTTTTTTAAATGGGCTCGTCCCCAGACGTAGGATGTTAAGATATATTTGATAGTTTCTACAATGACAGTTTATTTTATTTTCTATTATACTTCGGCCACTTGTCGTTTGTTCCCCGAGCGGTCGTAGCGGTCTTAATAGGCGTTGCGTTCTAGTTTGAACCGTTGCTGGTCCGTTGTGCTGTTGCCTCCCTGTTGCACCGTCCATCACAGGTCAGTCATCGGTTGGCCGAAGGCCCCCACCCTGGCTGGAGATCTAGTGTATTGCTCAAGGACACAGCGGCAGCGTGGAAGCTTGATTTGTGTTTGGGGAAAGCCCCCCCCCTCAGAACCCTTCAGGCCCCCTCTCCTCCCTAGTCCAGCCCCGCACAGATCCTCCTCATACACAACACCCCATCACCTATACACAACAGCCCGTCACCTATACACAACACCTATACACAACAGCCCATCACCTATACACAACAGCCCATCACCTATACACAACACCTATACACAACAGCCCGTCACCTATACACAACACCTATACACAACAGCCCATCACCTATACACAACACCTATACACAACAGCCCGTCACCTATACACAACACCTATACACAACAGCCCATCACCTATACACAACAGCCCGTCACCTATACACAACAGCCCATCACCTATACACAACACCTATACACAACAGCCCGTCACCTATACACAACACCTATACACAACAGCCCGTCACCTATACACAACACCTATACACAACAGCCCGTCACCTATACACAACAGCCCGTCACCTATACACAACACCTATACACAACAGCCCGTCACCTATACACAACACCTATACACAACACCTATACACAACAGCCCATCACCTATACACAACACCTATACACAACAGCCCATCACCTATACACAACACCTATACACAACACCTATACACAACAGCCCGTCACCTATACACAACACCTATACACAACACCTATACACAACACCTATACACAACAGCCCATCACCTATACACAACACCTATACACAACAGCCCGTCACCTATACACAACAGCCCGTCACCTATACACAACACCTATACACAACAGCCCGTCACCTATACACAACACCTATACACAACAGCCCGTCACCTATACACAACAGCCCGTCACCTATACACAACAGCCCGTCACCTATACACAACACCTATACACAACAGCCCGTCACCTATACACAACACCTATACACAACACCTATACACAACACCTATACACAACACCTATACACAACACCTATACACAACACCTATACACAACACCTATACACAACACCTATACACAACAGCCCGTCACCTATACACAACACCTATACACAACAGCCCATCACCTATACACAACACCTATACACAACAGCCCGTCACCTATACACAACAGCCCGTCACCTATACACAACACCTATACACAACAGCCCGTCACCTATACACAACACCTATACACAACAGCCCGTCACCTATACACAACAGCCCGTCACCTATACACAACAGCCCGTCACCTATACACAACACCTATACACAACAGCCCATCACCTATACACAACACCTATACACAACAGCCCGTCACCTATACACAACAGCCCGTCACCTATACACAACACCTATACACAACAGCCCGTCACCTATACACAACACCTATACACAACACCTATACACAACACCTATACACAACAGCCCATCACCTATACACAACACCTATACACAACACCTATACACAACACCTATACACAACACCTATACACAACAGCCCATCACCTATACACAACACCTATACACAACAGCCCATCACCTATACACAACACCTATACACAACACCTATACACAACAGCCCGTCACCTATACACAACACCTATACACAACACCTATACACAACAGCCCATCACCTATACACAACACCTATACACAACAGCCCATCACCTATACACAACACCTATACACAACAGCCCATCACCTATACACAACACCTATACACAACAGCCCGTCACCTATACACAACACCTATACACAACAGCCCATCACCTATACACAACAGCCCATCACCTATACACAACACCTATACACAACACCCCATCACCTATACACAACACCTATACACAACAGCCCATCACCTATACACAACACCTATACACAACAGCCCGTCACCTATACACAACACCTATACACAACAGCCCATCACCTATACACAACAGCCCATCACCTATACACAACACCTATACACAACAGCCCATCACCTATACACAACAGCCCATCACCTATACACAACACCTATACACAACACCTATACACAACAGCCCATCACCTATACACAACACCTATACACAACAGCCCATCACCTATACACAACACCTATACACAACACCCCATCACCTATACACAACAGCCCATCACCTATACACAACAGCCCATCACCTATACACAACACCTATACACAACACCTATACACAACAGCCCATCACCTATACACAACAGCCCATCACCTATACACAACACCTATACACAACAGCCCATCACCTATACACAACACCTATACACAACAGCCCATCACCTATACACAACACCTATACACAACAGCCCATCACCTATACACAACACCCCATCACCTATACACAACACAATACACGGTGTTGAGGCAACGCATCTGAGGCGGAGACAGCCTCAACGTTGTTTCTTTAATGTTTAATTAGGGGCGTCAGATGTCCTGTGATGGACTCCTGATGACCCAGAGTGTGTTGAGGCTCCGCTGCTGCTGGACCGCTGCCCAGCTCAGCTCTGTTTTCATTGGCAGAGCTCGGGTTCTGCAACTTACAAACCCTAACCCTGTTGCGCATGGACCACACGCAAACACAAAAACATGCATGCATGTAGATGTAAACACACGCACATGTGCACGTGCATGCGCACAGAGTAGTGCAACCTTGGGCTGACAAGTGGCTACAGATGTGTGTTTGTGTTATCTTCTAATGAGAAGGGCACACAGCCTACTCATGTCTCACAGACAGTCATAAAACTAGGATTACCCTCCCACCCCTACAGGCAAAGATAACCAAAGTAATATTAACATGGGGAATGAGTAACCAAAGGGATGTCAAGACGAACTCCATTAAACCCACATGTAAATGTGAGACGCCAACACAACCTGAATCCTGATGCCAGACAATTACAAGAACCAAAAGATGTTTGCTCTGTATGCTGACATGGATAGCACACAGTTGACGTTTGAGTTGAGTATACAAGACCAATCAGTTACCTGAAGAAGAAACAATCCTGTCGAAACTATCAAACAACAGCCCTCAGGACGTGGTACCTGGTGTGTGACTGTCTAAGACAACGAGACCTTTGGTTTGGTCAGACCCTCAGACACACACGTTGAGACACCAATAAGTCAGTCAGTTAATTAGGGTGGTTGGCCAGAGGACAGCCAGAGGACAGCCAGGCCTTGACTCTGGGAGGCAGAAGCAGGGGAGAGAGGAGCGGCAGAGAGGGAGACGGGAAGTTATTGCATGGGAGGAATGAGGGAGGGAATTGTAATGATTTGGGGAAGGAAAATAATCTACAAAGAGTTTCTTGTCTATTTGCAGTTTTTGGTTATTCAGTTCCATGCTGGTGCTGTTTGAGGTTGAGTGACTTGACAAGAGAGACAAATAAGTCCCTTTTTTGGCAGGTTTACTACCCAGAAAGGCAATGTATATCCTTAGAGGGCCATACTGCCCTGGCTAGAAGATGGGATATGTTGCTGAGACGACGACCGGTTGTGTCCTTGCGAGTTGATAGTTAATGTAGTTTCCCTCCAGCATTTCATGGGTATTATATATTGGTATTCAAACAGCCAGAAATACATGACTTTATTCGTTTCTATCTAACTTTGTCTTTGTATATACCTGCTGCATACATGTTAGTCCATGGGAGGGAGGAAGAAAAAGCTGTTATGGGAGTGCTGTGTGGAATGGGTTAGGGTTAGGGAACGGGGAGATAAGGACGGGGGGAGATAAGGCAGTAGAGGGCTGGTGGGGGGGGGGGGCATGACGGGGAGAGAACAGGGAGGCATTCCGGTAAGGCCTTCGGAAAAAAGACACTTCAACCAAAGGAAAGGAGAGAAGGATTTGTTCAGTGTGTCGGTTTGCAGTATTTAGCCAAATCCTGAATGTGTGCTGGAACAGTGACGGGCGAAGGCTGAGACACAGCTCTGAACAGGAGGGAAAGTGGTGACCTCTTTGGTTTTTTTGGACAGGCCAACCCCGCCGCACCACAAAGGAGATGGTAGAGGGGGTGTCGCGAGCAGACGCATCCATACATGTGCGCTGCCAACTCTTAACTCAGAAGCTCTTTCTGTGGCTGTCATCCGCAGCCCAAAAGGAGGTCGCTTCCACACAGAGTGCTTAAGCGGTTCTATTTGGCGTAATCGCTATGCGTCTTGGTTTCTAGTTCTTTTTATTGCATTAACTATAGGTCTGGCTGTCAAGTGGAAGATTTGAAGAGCTTAAGGTCACGTTGACCTGGTTCCTCTGGCCCACCAGACGTTCCCGTTTTCAGGTCGCAGGTGTTCTGACTGCACCGCTGCCTCCCTCCACACGCCCCTTCATGCCTGGCATGTCCTTTGTGAAGGTTGGGGGGGAACGACGCCGCGGGTCGGCCCTAATAGCACCTCAGTGCTGCATGTCTGCAGACGTTGGCTCTTTTGTGGAGGGCTGTTCAGCTAAGTTATGAGGCGTTCCAACCGTCCTCAATGTCTCAGGTCCCGTCTCCCGTTTATCTGGTGCTTAGTGTGGGGCTTGTTTCCAAAGAGGAAGTGTTTTTATTTAGTTTTTCTGATGATTGTCATTAGGGAGCAGCGTCTTGCCCAAGGGTCCCCACTGCTCAGACGTTGGGGTTTGAACCCAGAACCTCCACTATCCAACCGCTTTAGTGACCCCTTTTAGGTCGCTCTTACCCCTGGTGCGGACGTTCTTGTTTTCTAAATAAACGTTAACAATTCACAAAGTACTCGGCATAACTGAATGTTCCCGGCGGCGACGGGCTGTGTTCCCCCCAGGGCCAGACGCTGGAGCCGGGGCTGATGCGCTGCTGCCACGCCCCCTGCGGCGCGCGCCTCATCGACTACCACGCCAACATCAGCAACAAGCTGCTGCTCGACATCCGCAAACACATCAAGAAGTACTACAGTGTGAGTATTGTGTTGTTGCAGTGGGGGGGGGGGGGTGTTCCTGATTATTGCTACTCGGGTTGGTTCTGTTGTTTAGCATTTTTTTTATTCTCCTGAATACACAGAAGACTTCCTCCTGTTCAGCGTCACACACAGGCCCCCCCCATACCCCCCCCCCCCCCCCCTCCCCACCTGCAGGGCAGTAAATGGACTTCATTTAGTTTCAATTTAGACTCCATTCATTCCCTAATGCTTCAGCTTGTGCCGTACCCGAGGCAGCCAGCTGTTCTCACTCTCTTCCTCTCTCTGTCTCCCTCTCTCTCTCGCTCTCCCTCTGCTATATAGTCGGTTTAAATGTGAACCTTATTTGAGGCTTTGAAGGGCGCAGCACTGAATGTGTGCATTTAAATTCCATTTCATAAACACAATCTAATATTAATCAGTGAATGGCTGAGGCTACTGTACTTGGTGATTCATGGCATTGTGAACCGGAGGAGGAATAAGTCAAAACCAGCAGGAGAATGCAGGCCGTGAACATGTACTCAGGTTTACAGATAAGACTGCCTTCTAAAGTGTACAATTAGATCAACAATGGCCATTTAATACCAGACGGTCCTGGTTAATACTAGAACAAGCTTTTAATTTGATTCTTTGAAAGTATATCAAAGGTTCATTTATTAACCATTCATGAATATTGGATAATTTAGTAATAAAGGTTATTTAGCAATAGCAGAGGGGTCAGAGTTTGTAGGTTAGGGTTAACCCATACTCTTACCCTAGGTAGTTGGACCTGAGTTAATGCTTATTACTGCATTAACCAATGTTAATGAATAATTAATTAATTAATGTTAGGTAAGGTGAAATGGCACACTAGCCAGCCGTGTCTTAACCTGTATGCTTTGCGGGAGTTCATGCTAGTTCTATTTAGTCATTAAGCGGGCATGGATCCTAAATGAGTAACGATGTATTCACATCCAGGTAATGAAGGAGTTGCACATCCTACTCCAGGAGGCCTCCTGGTAGGGTGCAGTCTGGGGAGTGAAGGCTGGAAGTACAACACCTTAGCCTGGACACTTTCCTTTTGAGTTTGTTTTTTAGGGGGTCCCTCTTTCGGGGTCATTCAGAATGTGAATCTAGCTGCCCCGTATGACGGGTGCATAGGCAGCCTTTGTTTGGAGGTTGTATCAGCGATGTTGGGTAACGTCACTTGTTGGTATCTGAAGCGAGATCCCAAACAGAGCCCTCTCGCCCCTCCGTTCCGCGCTCCGTGCTTCCAGTATAAACCATCGTGAACGCACGCCCACCCAGCCCTGGTCGGTGATTGGTTGGAATACTATTTATTTTGGTTTTGAGTGGTTGGTAGTACCATTTGATCATTTATGTGTTGGCCTAGCATCGCTGAAACAACCTTTAAGGGTGAAATGGTTTGTGAACAGAGGGTGAAAAAGAGCGCCGTCAGTGGCCCTCAAGGCCCAGGGCGTTCTCTAATGTATTGAGTGTTGAAGAACCGTCTCCATTGGGACGTCCCTCCCCTGAAGTCCTGCAGACCCACCGTCTCGCCCCGGGTTTCTTTCAGGTACAGACTGTACCTGCACCGCCGGTGGGGACAGACTGCACCTCCATCTGTCACCTGACAAGCACCGCCATGTGTGCCGGCCCAACGAGGGCATTCCAGCGTTGTCTCTCTGGCTCTCTGCAGCGCTGTTGCTGGCTCAGTCTGGCTGTCATGGTGGCGGCTTGTAACACCTTGGGTCTAGAGTGAGTGGAATGCTCTCTGTTTGAAAGGCCAAGACGGTGTGTGTGTGTAGTTGGATTCAGGGCTGGGTTGAGGGGCAGGGGGGGTACACTCCCACAGTGCTGAACAGAAATCAATTAGTGCAGAGAATGTGTGGGGAGTGAGCCCCTAAACCCCTTTGTTGCAACCTGTGAAACAGCTGCTACCACTGAATACACACACACACACACACACACACACACACACACACACACACACACACACACACACACACACACACACACACACACACACACACACACACACTGGGGCGATGAGGGGTAATATTGTGTAATTAAGGATTCCTTTCAGGCCAAGGGAGAGTTCAAATAGAACTGTTTGTCGGCCAGATAGAGTGAAAGGCCTGTACCTCTGTGTGTGTGTGGTTATATATGTGTTAGCCTCTCTAGCCACGACCACAGGGCCATTAATCATTACTGAGATTACCTCCCAACGCTTCCACCAGCCCTCCCCACCGCCTCCATTACCCATGAACCAGCACCCAGGGCCTCTACAAACACTTGTTTCTCCCTCCCCTCCCCCCCCCCCCACCTTCCACTGTCTTTGGCAAAATGGTAGTCACTCGTTCTCTGTCCAACAACCCCCCCTCCCCTTCCTCCCCCTCCTGTCTAACCACCGTTGCCATGGCGTTTAACAAATTATTGCAATTACCCTCGTCATGTGGGTCGCCCCTGGAGACCCGTGGGGCGGGGGGAGAAAAGAGGGAGAGAAAGGAGGAGAAAAGAGGGGGAGAACGGAGGAGAAGAGAGGGAGAGAAAGTGGGAGAAAAGAGAGAGAAAGGAGGGAGAGAAAGGGGGAGTAAAGAGGGGGAGAAAGGAGGAGAAGAGGGGGAGGGAAGACCAGGGAGGGGATAATCCTGTTTTGAACAAAAGGTCAGATTGTTGAATGGAGATGCTTTGATTAAGCAGAGGATGTACAAAGTGGAACGGTTTGGCTCCAATTCAGGGTGGGTGTAGGTAGGTAGGGGTGTGTGTGTGTGTGTGTGTGCGTGGGGGGGGTTTAGGTAGGGGTTTGTGTGTGGGTGTGGGAGGGGCTGGTTTTTCAGGCCTATTCAGGTTGGAGCTGAAAGTGTTGATTGCCGAGGCACAAAGCCAGTAGGAGAGCCCACCAGTCCTGGTCTTTGAGGGGGGAGCGTGTGCGTGTGTCTGTGCGTGTTGGCACATTTCAGGTGAATTCCATCGGTAAAGACAATCAGTGCGCGTTAATTTAAATTATCTTTACCATTTACTGATATGCGTGATGAGAAAACGGGTGAATTAGAGATTTATACGATACAACATGAGAGCCAACCCTGCTAGGAGATATGCCTGGGTCCTAAACAGTCCAGCTAGAGAAGGTCCAGACTCGCCTTCACTGGAGAGAGGCCACAGACCTAGATCTACGGTGAGGGTCAGTCCTGGCGTTGTGTGTGTGTGTGTGTGTGTGTGTGTGTGTGTGTGTGTGTGTGTGTGTGTGTGTGTGTGTGTGTGTGTGTGTGTGTGTGTGTGGCTCCAGACGATGTGTCTTGCGATGGAGGGGGGCGTCACTGCCCTGGCCTCTGTTTGGTTAAATTATGTGGAACTCATTTGACGTCTGCATTCAGCGTGTCAGGTATCCACTGCTGTAATTATGCAATTATGGGCCTTTATTCTGCGACGCGTCCGACTGTAGCCACCTCCACTCTCTGTGCTCCCTCCCCACTAACACTCGCGGTCATACACACTCTGGTACACACACTCTCGCTAAATGCCTTAATTAGATGTGGGTTTTTTCTCCCCTCAATGCGCTCCATGCTTTAGTTTCCTTTCTGTCTGTCATACCTGCCTCGATTAAGTGTGTGTGTGTTTTTCAGGGCCAAGCCTCCATGGCTCTCATGCAGGGGTGTGTGTGTGCAGGTAGGGTGTGTGTGTGCAGGTAGGGTGTGTGTGTGCAGGTAGGGTGTGTGTGTGCAGGTAGGGTGTGTGTGTGCAGGTAGGGTGTGTGTGTGCAGGTAGGGTGTGTGTGTGCAGGTAGGGTGTGTGTGTGCAGGTAGGGTGTGTGTGTGCAGGTAGGGTGTGTGTGTGCAGGTCAGCCGGGTCACTGATCCAAGATACTCTGCTGCAATATTTAGACCGGACCCTTCTTTTAAAAAGTAGATCTGGCATTTATCATATTATTTAATTGTGCCATTAATATTGATGTATCATTTGAATGATGATGCTGATAAAAACCTGTGATCAAGGAGACAATGTAGGGTTGTGGCCTTAATAGCTCAAGGACATCCCATGGGAACAGCAATGTGTACCTAGTCTGTCACTGGGAACCAAAAGGAAATATTGAGATCAAATGCAAATAATAATGTAAGCAGCACAATGAAAAACGCACACAGTGAACTTATCTCCCATTTCCGTGGTGCATTGTCCTCGCCCGGCGTTATCAGTGCATGGCAAGCGCTCGGGTTTCCCATGATGCCTTGCAGTCTTTTTGCTAAAGTGTTGTTGGGATAATTAGTCTTCCTGGTTCATGGATCTGTCGGTAAAGCTGTGAACCTGCAGACGTGGGTGTTTGCGCGTGTTAGAGGGGTGTGTGTGTGTTAGAGGAGATTGGCTGTGTGTGTTTTAGAGGGGATTGGCTGTGTGTGTGTGTGTGTGTGTGTGTTAGAGGGGAGTGTGTGTGTGTGTGTGTGTTAGAGGGGATCGGCTGTGTGTGCGTGTGTGTGTGTGTGAGAGGGGATTGGCTGGGGGTTTGTGTGTGTGTGTTAGAGGAGATTGGCTGTGTGTGTGTGTGTGTGTGTGTGTTAGAGGGGTTTGGCTGGGGGTTTGTGTGTGTGTGTGTGTTAGAGGGGGGTTTGTGTGTGTGATGGTGTGAAAGCGATCAGGGTTAGCCGCCTGACTCTTGTGTCGTCTCTGCGGTTCATTTTCAGATTACAACCGTCTTGCTGTCCTGGTAAATATAAATTGAAACTGCGTATTGAGGGTCCACCTCGATGATTAACACACGTTCACAGAACACAGAACACCGCTGCGGACCGTAATGGTTGTTTGTTTTCAAGGTAAATTTGCAGACTGGTGAAGATGTGTGTGGATGTACAAGACGTACAGGCCACGGCTGCAGTCGGCTGTAGAGTGAATGATTCAGGGCTGGTTGAAGTAAAAAAGATGATCAATTAATCGCTTTGATTTGGATTGTGAATGTTATTGCTGATACATTCCTGTGCAAAACATCATCGGTGTTGGCCATCTTTTGGCCAACGCTGGTCCAGAGGACGGGCTCACCTGGTCCAGCAGGCCTTTAGTCTAACGCTGGTCCAGGCTCACCTGGTCCAGAAGGCCTTTAGTCTAACGCTGGTCCAGGCTCACCTGGTCCAGCAGACCTTTAGTCTAACGCTGGTCCAGGCTCACCTGGTCCAGCAGACCTTTAGTCTAACGCTGGTCCAGGCTCACCTGGTCCAGCAGGCCTTTAGTCTAACGCTGGTCCAGGCTCACCTGGTCCAGCAGACCTTTAGTCTAACGCTGGTCCAGGCTCACCTGGTCCAGCAGGCCTTTAGTCTAACGCTGGTCCAGGCTCACCTGGTCCAGCAGGCCTTTAGTCTAACGCTGGTCCAGGCTCACCTGGTCCAGCAGGCCTTTAGTCTAACGCTGGTCCAGGCTCACCTGGTCCAGCAGGCCTTTAGTCTAACGCTGGTCCAGGCTCACCTGGTCCAGCAGGCCTTTAGTCTAACGCTGGTCCAGGCTCACCTGGTCCAGCAGGCCTTTAGTCTAACGCTGGGCGAGAGGACGGGCTCACCTGGTCCAGCAGGCCTTTAGTCTAACGCTGGTCCAGGCTCACCTGGTCCAGCAGGCCTTTAGTCTAACGCTGGTCCAGGCTCACCTGGTCCAGCAGGCCTTTAGTCTAACGCTGGTCCAGGCTCACCTGGTCCAGCAGGCCTTTAGTCTAACGCTGGTCCAGAGGACGGGCTCACCTGGTCCAGCAGGCCTTTAGTCTAACGCTGGTCCAGGCTCACCTGGTCCAGCAGGCCTTTAGTCTAACGCTGGTCCAGAGGACGGGCTCACCTGGTCCAGCAGGCCTTTAGTCTAACGCTGGTCCAGCAGGCCTTTAGTCTAACGCTGGTCCAGGCTCACCTGGTCCAGCAGACCTTTAGTCTAACGCTGGTCCAGGCTCACCTGGTCCAGCAGACCTTTAGTCTAACGCTGGTCCAGGCTCACCTGGTCCAGCAGACCTTTAGTCTAACGCTGGTCCAGGCTCACCTGGTCCAGCAGGCCTTTAGTCTAACGCTGGTCCAGGCTCACCTGGTCCAGCAGGCCTTTAGTCTAACGCTGGTCCAGGCTCACCTGGTCCAGCAGACCATTAGTCTAAAGTGTGCGGACGCGCCAAGAGAAGGCATTGTAGAAAAGCCATTCAAAGTAGAGGACGGCTGGTCTGTCATTAGTTGGCATTACCCCCCTCCCCCCCTTGGTAATGACGGGTCATAAAGGCGTGTGTGTTCACAGAGGGGTGGGGGGGTTGGGCCACGACTAACCACAGCACCTGCCTCCAGCTTACCCCGGGGGGCGCTGATGACGGAGACGTCAACAAAGGGTGGTGGATACCGAAGGTGGGAGCCGGTTGAGGATGGCAGAAGGCTTCCGTCTGCGTTGGGGAGGACCGGGGGCCACGTAGCTCTGGAAGGGTTTCACTGGAGCACATGTCTGGAACTATAAATCGCTGGTTCTGGATGGAGCAGGTTTGGCGAGTGCGGCAGGTGGAACCCGTCCGCAGATGTCATTCTCCCTCCCCGGCATGGGCCCTTGAAGTTCGTCCTCTTCTCCTGCACAGCAACCTCCCACCATCTTGACCCCTCCTCCTCAATCCTCATCTTTTACATTCTGACATTATGTGTCCAAAATGTATATATATATAAAAAAAAAGAATATATATTTTTTTTTTACGTACAAATTTGAAGTTTACGATATCTATAATCATTCGCTTGATTTGATGCAGCCAATAGGTGAGGTAATTATAAAAAAATACTTGTATATTTATTAGGGGTTTAACGATGCACAAAAGTCACGATTCTGTACATACCTCGGTTTTTAAGTCACGGTTCGGTATGATTTTCGGTACAGAAGGATTGAAAGAAACCAAACATACATTTATTTGTTATCATTTATAACAAGCAAAATTTGGGTTTTTTAACTTTCAACAATTAATACAAAAAAGTAGGTCAATACTGCTGAAAAGGAACAATTTACCGACAAGTTCATTTTTGATTTTGATTTATTAAATTGTATCAAACAAATGTCTTGCGCACATGAAGAGACATCAAATACAATTGAGGATAAAAACACAATAAAGTCCAGGATTTATTTCCATTGTGTTCCTCAATACAAAACATCACGACAAGACGAGACAAACAGAGTGTGATAATCAATAAATCATTAAAAAGAAAAAATCGGTACGCACCGAAATGAAACGTGCATGGAACTGTTAGACTGTACCGAAAAAATGTCGGTACGAATCCGTGTATCGTTACATGTTACTAATATTTATACATGAAACATTGTCCCCTTGATGAAAGCACTGAGGCTAATCTCTTTCTCTGTGTCTCTTCCTCTCTCTCTCTGTCTCTGTCTGTCTGTCTCTCTCTGTCTGTCTCTGTCTGTCTGTCTCTCTCTCCTAGGGATGGCTGGTGTGTGAGGACCAGGCCTGCCAGAACAGAACCAGGCGTTTGCCCATCTCCTTCTCTCGCCATGGGCCCATCTGCCCCTCCTGCAGCAGGGCTACACTCAGACCAGAGGTAACACACACCCACATGTACACACACACGTACACACACACACGCACATAGACTGCATCAGATGAAGTGAGTGACTGATCTCTGAATAGAGCGCTCAGCCTTGCGGTCTGAACCCGCTGACTTGTACTGAACACGTTTAGATTGAATAAGTCCATTTTCCCCAGGTGATGGTGCTATAGAGCTAAAGTTGCACCTTTTTTATATAGATAATATCTCCAATGTTCACCACACTTGCAGACACTGTTTTCATTGGCATTCAGCTATCCTATTTTTTGTCTTCATTCAGAGCTGCCGTGTATCGAGGGGCCCCATGTCCCACTTTGTGCATGTTCGTTTGCATGGGTTCCCAGCACTGGGCATCCAGGTTGAGGTGTTCCCTTTGGAGAGCTTCCAGCCATCTGTTTTATGCCTGCGCAACACTTTGTTAGCTTGACCACTGGATTTAAAAGAAAAGCTGCCTTGTTCAATTTGCTGTGATGGTTCAATCAATGTTTTGTTCAGTCTCACTATTCATGGCAAACCTCCACACAGCACTCTTTTCTGTCTTACATGTGGCACTCTGTGCCCAGTTTCTTTCCCTCCCCCCCCGTCTCTCTCTCGCTCCCTCTTTATCTCTCACTTTTTTATCTCGCTCTCTCTCTCTTCTGCTCGATCTCTCTTTCTCTATCTCTCTTTATCTCTCGCCTCTCCCTGTTGCTTTGCTGGGTCTAGCTCTGTGGCGACAGGTTGTAAACCAGAAGACCAATTTGTCCTGTCACCATAGCCACTTAGGCGTCCATCGCTGGGCCTGAGGGGCCTGGCACTTTAAACTGATGGCTGAATAAAACATTTAACTCTCGGTGCCCGCTGGCCCCTACCTGCGCTCTGCCGCCTAGTTTCTACCCATTTCTTCCTCTTGCTCCCTCTCTCTCTTGCACACACCTTTACCTTTGCTTGAGTTCCCCCTCATGTGCTTTTAAGGTGGACTGATTGATATTGACAGAATGACGGCCGCAATTGTGATTTTTTTAACTTGATCTAATATTTGAATCTTGATTGACAGAAATGTCAAAGTTTATTGATTCAATAAATGGGTGAAATGCATGTATTGGTGGTCAAACTGGTAGCGGAGTGAATCAATTGAGCATACTTTTACTTTAGGCTGCCCTCGCTGAGGGCTGGTATGTCTGATATGTATTGTAAATGGTGTCAGAGTACTCTGTGTACAGCCAGTCCTAGTCTTTTACAGTCACGGCTGCTCCTGGACTTCAGTTGGCCTTGCCCAGCGAGCCATCCAGGCTTAAACCTGATCCTATAAATTAACCTTTTTTGTGGGTTTGCTTTTTTCCTTTTTGTTTGATTTGTTCGGTCCAACGCTGTCCAGCCAAAGACATGTGGCTGAATCACTGTCTCTTATTGGCTTTGAAACTGGTTATTTTTTATCAGACACGTAAAAGTCAAGTGCAGCATACCAACATATTATGCAGACTTCGGAGTCTCACTACGTGATCGTGGCAGCAGGTAGAGCACACTGTTAAATTGACTCGTGGCTCATACTAAATTAAACCTTCAGCTTACCTCAATATACATAATGCATAATAAATATGACCCACTTAGCTCTCATGGCTGCATGCTAATTGGCACGGAGACGTACTGTTGTTTCCAACTGACTATGAATATGGGCAACAATTTAAATTCAATTTGCCTAATAGTAGGCCTGATAGGCAGGCCTAATTTTATATATGATATATTTGATGTATTCATGTATTTAAATGAGGATATGGGGTGTATTTGTTTGTATTTGGACGGTGGCTCGGTGGATTGTCTAATGTTACGATGGTGTCGTTTCAGTCCTGCCTGTGACGCCTCCGTGTTTTCCTTTTTTCCATCTTCTCCCCTGCATCACGCTACATTTACCATCGCTGTGGGTGTTACGTCCCTGCTCTCGCTCTCGCTCCCTCTCTCTCTCGCTCTCGCTCTCGCTCCCTCTCTCTCTCTGCTCTCGCTCCCTCTCTCTCTCTGCTCTCGCTCCCTCTCTCTCTCTGCTCTCGCTCCCTCTCTCTCTCTGCTCTCGCTCTCGCTCCCTCTCTCTCTCTCTCTCTCTCTCTGCTCTCGCTCCCTCTCTCTCTCTGCTCTCGCTCCCTCTCTCTCTCGCTCTTGCTCTCTCGCTTTTGCTCTCTCGCTCTCTCTCTCTCTCTCGCTCTCTCTCTCTCTCGCTTTTGCTCTCTCGCTCCCTCTCTCTCTCGCTCTCGCTCCCTCTCTCTCTCTGCTCTCGCTCTCGCTCCCTCTCTCTCTCGCTCTTGCTCTCTCGCTCTCTCTCTCTCTCTCTCTCTCTCTCTCGCTCTCTCTCTCTGGACACAGAATCAGAGCGTGATCTGATCTCCATGTAATGGGAGAGTAATAGGCACTCTGCCTTGATTGGTTGGTAATTCGAGGGAGTTATGCACAGGTGCAATTTGTAATATTTTCAGTAAATTAAATTTCTTTCTTTCTCTTTTTTTCTCTGAGCCTCTCTCTCGCTCCTCGTCTGGCTCTTCTCTGCGCTCGCCATACGTACCCTTCTGTTTTCAGTTCCATGCGTCTGTCCAGAGCTTTGTTCCCCATCCTCCTCTCCTCTTTCAACCGCTCCAGCCTCCTTCTCTCCTCCCCAGCCTCCTTCTCTCTGTTCCTCCATCCCTCCACAGCTCTCGCTCTCTCTCTCGCTCTGTCTCTCTCTCGCTCTGTGTGTGTGTGTGTGTGTGTGTGCGTGTGTGCGTGTGTGCCTGCCTCTATCACCCTCGTTTTATTGATGTACGCTCAGGCTCCCATTAGTGTTCCCTTTTTCCCTCTAGTGGAAATTGCAGCATGTTAATTTTCACACAAATTACGGCAATAGCAGGTATCTCTATTTGCTACATTATAGCGGGAGCAATCAGAGATAATTGAGTGCCTTTCAGAGGGAGACGGCTGCATTCAGTGCTGGCTCAAAGCCGCCCCATTATCGCCTAATCGCTCTTTAAACACTGAATTTCGCCGAACAAAAATTCTTGTCATGATTTTGCTTAAGTGTATTTGGAAATCACAGTCCTTTGAGCGAGGATAATTGAAATCAAATCCCTTTCACTGGAGCTGACATTTCTACATTTCCCCCCCAATTGAAATTAATTTCAAAAATTGAGCATGAATATCTTCAAATAGCAGGCAATTATGCCTTTCAATGGGAAGAAATTACCGGTGCTGAATCGTCGGAGGCTTGCGGACGAGAGCACCAGTTAAATGCCTTTGTTTCCCGCCGTGTTTGCCTAGTAAAGATTTACATATATTGACTCATTATGGTGTCTTGTGAGGCTGATCGGTGCGAAGACCACAACCGGCAATAAGGCTTCTAAAGGAGCTCGAGAGTTTAGAGGCTTGTTGCCCTCGCTGCAGCTCGGGGAAATGTATGTTTTCTCTCTCTCTCTCTCTCTCTCTCTATTGCTCTCTCTTTCTATCGTGCTCTCTCACTTTCTCTCTCTCTCGCCCCTTCTCCCTCTCTCGCCCCCTCTCCCTCTCTCTCGCCACCTCTCCCTCTCGCCCCCTCTCCCTCTCTCTCGCCACCTCTCCCTCTCGCCCCCTCTCCCTCTCTCTCACCACCTCTCCCTCTCTTTCGCCCCCTCTCCCTCGCCCCTTCTCCCTCTCTCGCCCCCTCTCCCTCTCTCGCGACCTCTCCCTCTCTCTCACTTTCTCTCTCTCTCGCCCCCTCTCCCTCTCTCTCGCCCCCTCTCCCTCTCTCTCGCCCCCTCTCCCTCTCTCTGAGCGTCCCCCCCCCCCTCAGCAGCTGCCACTTGTGTGGGGGCTGGATATTGATGGTTGTGTATTTAGTGCAGCAGGCACATTTGCAACTGAGCCGTTGAGCACTGGGTTGCAGAGGTGGAGTGTAGCACGGAGGCCTTGTTTGTGTTGTCTCTGCAGTGATATTTTGGTCTGGAGACTATTTAAACATGATCCAAGACAAGTTATCCAAGTTGGGTGACTTCAACTGGACAGTAGTGCACACACACACACACACACACACACACACACACACACACACACACACACACACACACACACACACACACACACACACACACACACACACACACACACACACACACACACACACACACACACACACACACACACACACACACACACACACACACAGGCGCCCACGGAGTCGACCGCTTTCCATTGGATACGCCAGTGGAGAACTTCAGGAGAACCAGGTGGATGTGATTAAGATGGGGGGAGGCCGGAGTGCTGGCTCTATTGTGAGACGGACACTTTGAGACTGTTGCTCTGTGCTTTAGTGATTGTGGCCCATTTGTGGGATTGAGCTTCTCTTTCTCCTGCTTTTATCTTCATGTATCCCCTAAACAGCGCCCCCCAGAGGCACACCAAGGCCTGAGCGGACAGCGCCCTGCGCCGGGGCTGCGGTGGGGTCACCTGGCCACGGCCGCGGGGGGGTCACCTGGCCACGGCCGGGGGGGGGTCACCTTGCCACGGCCGCGGGGGGGGGGGTCACCTGGCCACGGCCGCGGGGGGGGGGGGTCACCTGGCCACGGCCGCGGGGGGGGGGTCACCTGGCCACGGCCGCGGGGGGAGGTCACCTGGCCACGGCCGCGGGGGGGGGGGGGGGGGGGGTGGTCACCTGGCCACGGCCGCGGGGGGGGGGGGGGGTCACCTGGCCACGGCTGCGGGGGGGTCACCTGGCCACGGCCGCGTCACCTGGCCACGGCAGGTGACGCAGCACACAGCACAGCATTCTGGATGCATGCTTTCGTTAGGGTGGGGGTTGTTGGGGGGGCAGGTGGGGAGGGAGGGTCTATTGGATGAAAAGGGAGTCACAGGAGCAGGTTGGGGGGGGGGGTCCTACCCACCCGGGAGAAAGGCAATTTCACAGCTGGTTTGCTCCTTAGGCAGTCAGGCTGAAAATACTGCAGATTTGTGGAGCAAATTGAAATGGTGTCAGTGCAGGAACAAAGCGCTTGTGTGTGTGTGTGTGTGTGTTAGAGGTAGGAAGAGTTGAGGGGCTCTAAATTCAATAACTACCTGTAACATTTTAGCCCTGCCTTTCTGACACCTGTCAGTCAATTGCTGCAAACTGTGTGTGTGTTTCTAAATGTGTGTGTGTGTGTGGTGTGTGTGTTTCTAAACGTGTGTGTGTATTTTATTTGAGCACGGAGGAATTACTGTGTGCAGTCGGTGCCAGCCCGGCTGCTTCTACCTTGGCAACAGTAGCCGAGGCTCCATTATGGGATGGCATGGCTCGGTTGTTGACCCGACCAGCGCATCGCTGGTCAACAGCTGTGCATGTCATGCGGGCAGCAATAGAAAGCCATCAAACACTCACTATCTCTCCCCCTCTCACGCGCGCGTGCACACACGGTTGACACACTTAGTCTCTGTTCGGTTGCGTCAGGTGCTAATGCCAGTTGATTATGTGGCAGCATTTAAAACTGAAATTACAATTATGCACATAGCCAATTGACAGGTATAATGGGCGCGGGACACACGCGCTCCGAGGACGTGTGCGGCTCTTCTTCCTGCGGGATAATGAAGCGCTGTGCACACACCTGATGGCAGTGTGGGGTCGCAGCGCGGCCTCTTCAGCGGAGCGGGGAGATGACGAGCCAATAACTGCAATTAAACGTGCAGTATAATGGCTAATCAAATTGACAGCCTTGGGGTGCGCGTGCCTCTCTCACAATGGCTTATCACAACAAACTATTATGAGGGAGGGAGCTCTGGGCCGCCGCCGCCGCCGCGCGCTCTTTCCTTTGTTTTTTTCTCTCTCTCTCGTTCTCTCGTTCTCTCGTTCTCTCTCTCTCTCGTTCTCTCTACTGCATATTCTCGCTCATTTTGTATCTTTTTTTCCTTCATCTACTCCCCCCCTCGTTTTCCTTCCTACTGCTAAACCTCCCTCTTCGTCTCTCACCCCTCTTCTCGTCGCTCGCTCACTCTTTCTCTCTCTCCCCCCCTCTTTCTCTCTCTCCCCCCCTCTTTCTCTCTCTCCCCCCCTCGGTCTCCCCTCTTTCTCTCCCCCCCTCTCACTCTCCCTCTCCCCTCTCTCTCTCTTTCCCCCCCCCTCACTCTCCCCTCTCTCTCTCCCTCTCCCCTCTCTCTCTCCTCTTTCCCCCCCCTCACTCTCCCCTCTCTCTCTCCCTCCCCTCTCACTCTCCCCTCTTCCTCTCCCCTCTCTTTCCCCCCCCGACTCTCCCCTCTCTTTCCCCCCCCCTTTCTCCCCCCAACTCACTCTCCCCTCTCTTTCCCCCCCCCCTACTCTCCCCCCAACTCACTCTCCTGTCTCTATCTCCCCTCTCTTCCCCCCCCCTTTCTCCCCCCAACTCACTCTCCCCTCTCTCTTTCCCCCCCCCCTACTCTCCCCCCAACTCACTCTCCCCTCTCTCTCTCCCCTCTTTCCCCCCCCCCCCTACTCTCCCCCCGACTCACTCTCCCCTCTCTCTCTCCCCTCTCCCCCCCCCCCCCGACTCTCCCCTCTCTTTGTATCTCTCACTCTCCCCCCCCGTCTCTCTCCCCTCTTTCTCCCCCCCCGACTCTCCCCTCCCTTTGTATCTCTCACTCTCCCCTCTTTCCCCCACCGACTCTCCCCTCTCTTTGTATCTCCCCCCCTCCCCTCACTCTCCCCTCTCTCTCTCTCTCTCCCCTCCCCCCCCTGACTCTCTCCTCTCCCCCCCCTCCCTCCTCCGGTTTAATTGCAGAGGAGATTAACAATGCAAGTCAATTTGTTTTCTGGCGTTATGTCACAGTGGAGGAGAGGGGGGTGTGGTTGAGTCATATGGATGAGGTTTAGGGGGACACCACCCCGGGGGGGGGGGAGGGTTTACCGTGCGTGCACAGTTAACTGGTACATTTATATACGGGGTTGAACGGCGGTGGGGAGATTTCACCGTTTCGCAGCTTAAACGTTTTCTTTCTTTTTTTTTTTTTTTTTTTTTACAAATGAACAAAGTTAAGTGTGGACCCTGTTGTTAAATGAATGTTGAACATGTATATCCTAGCATTGAAGCTTGGTAGCTTCTTGGCCAACTCTCCAGTGACTAATCTGTTCTCTCTCTCTCTCTCTCTCTGTCTCTGTCTCTCTGTCTCTCTGTCTCTCTGTCTGTCTCTCTCTCTCTCTCTCTCTCTCTCCCCCCGCCCCAGTACTCGGAGAAGGCTCTCTACAACCAGCTCTGCTTCCTCCGGTTCCTGTTCGACTGGGACCACGCCGTGAACAAGGTTCTCCCCAGTGAGGACCGAGGTACGCACTCGCCCCCCGGCCTGCCAACGTGTTTCTGTTCATATCCCAGAGCCCGCTGCTCTCTCATTGAAGCATGAAATAATGACACAAGCAACGCGGTCTGGCTAGTCGCAACAAATCCAAGGACAATCTTCTCTTTCTCCACAACGGCTATTGTGGAGCCTGGGGTGAAGTCTGTCTTAACAACACTGTCGCAAAAATACACACGCACCCACACAACATACCATTAGCAATCAATGGCTTAACTTAAACCTTTTACACATGCTGCACTTAACAATATTCAAAACAGTCGGTAGAAACACACACTCACTATCACACAGACACAAGCACACATCGACACACGCAAATAGTCAGGCATGCAGCAGAGTATGGGCATTGGATACGGGTTGGGGGGGGTTAAGGACATTCAGCTCCTTGAGTCGACAGCCCTAATTTAGGAGACGGATTCAATCACACACACATACTGAATGCAAAACGCTCCAATCACGGGAAGAAAGAGGGAAAGAGCCCTCCATGGCTCTCTCTCTCCTGTTCCACCACTGCCTGCACTGTCTAACTCTCTCTGTTCTCTCTCTCTGCCCACTCTTTCTGTCTCTCGCCTCTCCTGGACAGGCACTCGTTTGGCAATGTTGATTGAAAACAGGTTTTAGATTTGGGGAAATGATAGGGGGAGTAATGGGTGAGCTGACGAAAGGATAGCCCTTCTCCCATAATGGGACATGGAGCGTATATCCCCCCCACCTCTCCAGCCGGCCACGCACGCCCGCACACACACGCACACGCACAGTCGCACACACGCACGCACACAGGCAGCGCAGTCAGTGGACCCCAATAGAGGCTCCTTCAGCGCCCGGCTGCTCAGAGCGGTGTCGGCCCGCGGGCCGCTGACGGCCCCTGATTGATGTCACTTGATTAGAAAGGGCCGCCGGCATTTATTTATTTGATTCAATATTTGTGTGTGCGAGTGTGCGTGCGTGTGCGCGAGCGCGAGCAAAAGAGCTCGCCGGCGGAGGTAAGTATAACGTGTAATCAACAGATGACCGCTCTGAGGGTGGAGGGAGCTGGGACCAGGCCTGGGCCAGATGAGGAGGAGGGCGGAAGGGAAAGGGGTGCTAACATGATTATAGCCTCCATTTTTCTTGCTTTATTTTTTCCGGTCATTTTCTAGATGTGAAAAATCATCGCCAATCAATTCTTGACTTGCCCCTTTTTCCTTCTGCTGTTCCTCTTGTGCCTGTTTTGTGCTTGTTT
>NC_082404.1:19816320-19838820 GCF_031168955.1 Gadus macrocephalus
AAGCCAGGCCCCCTGCTGGGGGGTCCGTCGTGGACGGCCGCCCCCGCTGGGCCCACCCCTCGTTGAGGGGGCTCCAAGCCGCACGCCAACAAAGAGCTGCCTCGGACCTGGTGGGGGGTGTGTGTGTGTGTGTGTGTGTGTGTGTGTGTGTGTGTGTGTGTGTGTGTGTGTGTGTGTGTGTGTGTGTGTGTGTGTGTGTGTGTGTGTGTGTGTGTGTGTGTGTGTGTGTGTGTGGAAAGGCATGCGGCTGCCTCTTGTCCATATCTCCCCCCCCCTCCACCACCCCCACCAATCAATAGCCACTCCCCTCCTCCATGTGGTGGACCTGTGGTGGAGCCCCCCAGGTAGGGCTGAAGACCCTTAAGCCTGAGTACTCGGCGCAGAATGCACCCCACCAACGCTATGACCCCCATCAGCCCCACCACGTACTGGGGGGGCAATTACCTGTGTGTGTGGGGTCCCTCTGATGGAGGGGCCCCCATCAGAGGGACCCCCCCATCACAGGGCCCCCATCAGAGGGGCCCCCCCATCAGAGGGGCCCCCCCATCAGAGGGCCCCCCCATCAGAGGGCCCCCATCACAGGGCCCCCCCATCACAGGCCCCCCCATCAGAGGGCCCCTCTGATGGGGGGGGCCCCTCTGATGGGGGCCCTCTGATGGGGGGGGCCCCTCTGATGGGGGCCCTCTGATGGGGGGGCCCCTCTGATGGGGGCCCTCTGATGGGGGGGCCCCTCTGATGGGGGGGCCCCTCTGATGGGGGCCCTCTGATGGGGGCCCCCTCTGATGGGGGTCCTCTGATGGGGACCCTCTGATGGGGGGCCCTCTGATGGGGGCCCCTCTGATGGGGGGGCCCCTCTGATGGGGGCCCCTCTGATGGGGGGCCCTCTGATGGGGCCCCTCTGATGGGGGCCCCTCTGATGGGGGCCCCTCTGATGGGGGCCCCTCTGATGGGGGCCCTCTGATGGGGGGGCCCCTCTGATGGGGGCCCTCTGATGGGGGGCCCTCTGATGGGGGGGCCCCTCTGATGGGGGTCCTCTGATGGGGGTCCTCTGATGGGGGGGCCCCTCTGATGGGGGTCCTCTGATGGGGACCCTCTGATGGGGGGCCCTCTGATGGGGGGCCCTCTGATGGGGGGCCCTCTGATGGGGGCCCTCTGATGGGGGGCCCTCTGATGGGGGCCCTCTGATGGGGGGCCCTCTGATGGGGGGGCCCCTCTGATGGGGCCCCGGACAGGCGGCTGCCCGCAGTCTGCCCCTCGTCCTGATTGGCTCCATTCAGCCGCTGTGTCTCACAGGCAGAGGGCGAGAGAGAGACGGGGGAGTAAAAGAAACCAACTGGGTGTGAGTCAGTGTGTGTGTGCACCTCATGCACCCTCTCGATTGGGGGTTTGGGGGATGGAGGGGTGCCCTGCGCGGGAGAGGGGAATGATTGGGTGAGGGGGGAGGCTTTTGTTTGCAAGGAACAGCTGATCTTCCTTCTCTGTTAAGTGATGGCTTCATTTCACTGCCCTTCCCTGAACCACTGGTCTGTTTTACTGTGTGGCCGTTTCTATGTATGGAACTCCTTTTTCCACAGGAGAATTTTCCTAATCAAATGGGTATTTTTGTATTTGTATTTAGATGTTTTGTTTTTTGATGACGTGTATTTAGCACGTTTTCGTACCGCATCCTTAATAAACTCAATGACACATGAGCTAGTTTGTGTTTGGTTGTCGTGTGTGTGCGCCTATTTTGCCCACTTTTATGGTTGTCTTTTTCCTCTTTCCACTTCCCCGTTTATCTGCGTTTCATTATCACTTGCATCGCTAAGAGTTTTCATTTCAGTTAATAATCGGAGGCGACTGACTGTTGATGCTCTCATGTCTATAAATACCGCTCGCAAATTACCCTGAAGCACTGACTGGAGGAAGTACAAGAGTGAGCCGAACACTTAAATGACAATTCACTATGCAACATAGTTGCGTATTTATATGAAACACAACGAAAAGGCTCCACTCTTATTTATTAAATGACAGTTGAGTCACCGGTTTCTTCCAGTGTCAGCCTGGTGTGATACAAGTCTATTTTGATTCAATAAGATTACATTGTATTCATCGCACGTATGGACTGTAATGGACCTATTCTACATGACGTAATGCAGTGCGCGCGCCAATCAAGTGCTCGTGTGGTATTCGGGGGGGGGGGGGGGGGGGGGTGGACCTCACGTGGACGTGATGCGCGCCAAATCGAGCCTCCGTATTAATTCGACCTGTCGCTAAGCTAATAAGAGCGGACGAGTCTCCGGCCATTGTCATGTTAAGCTTTATTGCTTGTCGTTTTGACCAGAATGGTGGTGTTGAGCAAAGCGATGAACAAGGCAGCCTTTGATGAGGGAATTAGTCCTCTATTCTGTCCCCATTATTCATAGCGCGGTGGAAAACACAAGTACCAGAGAGGGTGTCAAAAGGAGAGCCGGTCCTATTGCAAAGTGTCTCCCTTGTTCGGGTTATGAGACGATAAACCGCTTAATACACGGAGCTAATTGGATGAGAGCAAGAGAGACGGGGAATTAAGGGGCGATCCGAAAGGGAGCGGAGTGCCATGGGCTATTCAGGCCTTTCATTGCCCGTTCATCGGGAGGGGGGGAGTCTGTTCATCAAAGCGCCTTTAGAGCCCCTCTCCCGGGGCGAGGAGCGATCCGGATGAGGTCCACGGTGATTGGGGCCATTCTTCAGGAGGACGCGGTGGGAGCAGCGATGCTCGGGAGAATCGAAATCACGGCCAAATCAGGGGGACCGAGGAAGGAGAGCAATGATGGAAATGGGTGCGACATTGTGGGAGTTAAAGACACCTTTGGGCGCCGCCGATTATTATCAGCCGGCTATGGTCCGATGCAGTGCCCAGAGAGAAGGCGCTAAATGATAAATGTTCCCTTGGGCCAGTTCGGTGGTGAAAGGGCCGTATGATTGGACCATGCGGTTATGCAGCCTTTTTATATCAACATTCATTATTGTGATCATTCATGCAATATTGCCAAGGAGTCTCCAGCTAATCCTGGAGGCCTACTTGGCTGTCTTGAATGAAAAGGGACTCAACAAGTGTGACTTGGTGAATCCAGAGGCATCGCCGCGACAGCATTTCAATTTTCTCGCCTTTTGCCTGAAAGAATCTAAGCCCCGAGCCCAGCGGGTCATCCGCGTCCGGCATTCCCCTGATATTAGGTACAAATTGGTTTGCCATTCATTAGTTATATTCACAATAAGATTAAATCTCCCCGGACAATCTCATCACAATCCTATAGGGCCTCTGCCCCCACAGAAAGGAAAACACGCTTCACTTGGCTTTATGCTCGGAGAATGGGGTTTTAACAGAATGCATTCACAAGGCGGATGGTGATTTGGCAGGACAAAATTGTTTTTTCTTTGAATCATATTTAAACTGGTGGTCTAGGAGGGCAGATGTTGGATTGGCTTCTTTGAATGGGGGACCTTTGTGAATATTAACGATTTGATGTCTCCTGTCAACTCATCATGTCTCAGATTAATGGCAGATGTCCCGCGAGATATTTCATTGTTTAGTGGGTTGAAATCGAGTTATTGAATTAAATAATTATCAGGGCGAACTATAGTCCTACAAACCGAGGCAAGTGGACGAGGAGATTATCCGGCAGACAATAGAAAGGAACTAGATTAATCCGCGGACTAATTTCACGCGATTTGGTCGGACACTATAGGCGGGGTAAATTGACCGGAATGGCGGATGAATGGCGTGCATTGATCGGTGTAATAGTTCTACATGACCGGGAAGATCCAATGTGGGGGATTTGGTGGATTAGCTCAACGAGGTGGGGGAGTCCGGTGAGTGGGGACTCGAGAGAAAGACTTTTGATAAAGTGGTTTGTTACTTCATTAATGACAAAGCGACTCACAGCCATCGACATGGCATTACAGATGTTAAGACCAATTTAGTCCTTTCAAAGATTTTTAAAAAGAGTTTGGTAAGAAGGGGGAGGGGAGGGGGACCCCTAGATAAAGTGGACGGTAATTGAAAACGCTCGCCTTTGTCGCGTGCTTTTTACATGTGGAGATTAGCTCATGAATATATCGTGCGCATTTAGTCAACCTTACTGAGTGAGGGAGAGACACGCAGCGCCCGGAGGCCCCAGGTCCCGATGGCTTCATCCAGTTAACCGCTCAAAGTCCACCTCCTCAAGTTATTTTGTAGTAGGATCTTAGATCTTGTACCATTTTTATGCATTTTGACAGTTATTTTTTCTAATAATTATCTCCAACTATTTCACACAATTGCTCTTCAAATATTCCAAAGACCTCCAACGACCTAAATAGCCTACAATTATATCCATCCCCTTTGATAAGATATTTTTTATCTTATCCATTCCGTTGGCTATTTCTGAGTTCATTGCGACAGTATTAGACAAAAAAACCAACAGTTAATAAACACATTTTATTAATAGTTCTATTATATATTTTACATAGTTAACTTTCCTGGTTCAAGCCGCCTTATCTTGAACTAATTTGAAATAATTAAGTAGGCTAACCCATTTTAACACCATAATTTATTCAAATTAGCATTATTAAACCCGGAAACGAATACTCACTTATTAAGAAAAACGGTCCTTCACTCGCTCTTTAAGGAAAGTTTCGACATAAATAATTATCTAAAAACCTAATATTTCATAAACACAGGTGAAATTCCTCACAGGGCAACATTCATAAATCACTACATCAAGTGCAATTTTTAAAACATGGTCTCCTTTCAAATCACATGACCCTGTTTTGAAAGTCCTCCTTTTTTGTCAGTTGTCTTTTTTTTTACACAATATGTACATGTTTAATCTCACAGTCGGGCACAAAAGCCACTAATCCTATCTTCAACTGTATGTCCTGTCGTCACGCCGGGTTAATTAACACCATCACATAGTTTAAGTGCTGGAAAAAGATCTCAACAAAATTAATTTCAAAGCAAAAATTAACGAGAAAGGGTAGCAATAGTATAAACTAATCGATCCTCGTTGTTGATCTCGATAGATATAAAACAATTTAAAATCTGATGCTATTCGGGACTGACTGACATACAAGAAGTATAGATGGGGTCAGATGGTGACAGACTGTAGAGAAAGATATGGAAGGTTCTAGAGACAGTTTTCCTTTGGTTTGGGGGGGAGGGACCTCCTGAATTGTGTGTGTTTGTGTGTGTGTGCGTGCATGTGCTCTTACTAGTGTATTGCTGCCAGTGAGCTGTTTTCCACCTGTTTACCTTAGAGGGGTCCATGTTTAGGCAAGGTAAACGTAATGCAAGGGTATTAAATATTAAAATGTTTATGATTGCTATATATAGGAACTTATTCTATTTTATTTCCTTTTATAAAATTAATTCAACTTTCTCAAGCTGCGTTTTGAAAGGTGATTAAAATGCCCTCACTAGTCCTTCGTTGGTTCTGGAAGATGAGTGTGTGTGTGTGTGTGTGTGTGTGTGTGTGTGTGTGTGTGTGTGTGTGTGTGTGTGTGTGTGTGTGTGTGTGTGTGTGAGTGTGTCTGTGTCTGTGTGTGTGTGTGTGTGTACTGTGTGTACTGTTTGTATTTGTGACCATGCAGCAGTAGCAGTCACTGAACTTGTTTACCTCAGTTTGGTCGTACTATAATCTTCCGGGGGGGGGGGGGAGGAGTCGGGGAATAGTGAGCGAGCGCTTCATCCCCCGACTCCTCCTCCCTCCCGCCGGTGTGGAGGGGGCAGACCTGGGGGGGGGGGGGGCAGTGTCGGGGACGATGACCCCCAGAGAGAGTGAGTCCCCCCCCAGAGGTGGGGTCCCCCAGAGAGAGTGAGTCCAGAGGTGGGCCCCCCCAGCGTTCAGCACACCTCCTTGCCGGCCGCCCCCGGGGGCAGGACGGTGAGCTGGGTGAGCTGCGCCGAGTGCTCCTTGGCCTTCAGACGCAGCGCCGCGATGCTGGAGGCCCGCCGGTCGGCCGCCGCCGCCGTGGTGGGGGAGGAGGAGGAGGAGCAGGTGACGGAGGAGGAGGAAGGGTCAGAGAGCACGGGGCCCGGCTGGTGGTGGTGGTGGTGGTGGTGGTGGGGCGGGGCGTCCCCCGGCGGGGCGGGCTGGCGGAGGAGGGCGTTGGTGGAAGCGCTGCTGAGCGGACCCAGACTGGAGAAGAGCCTGGGGGAGGAGGAGGGAGCCCGGGTCAGCTGCTGGGGGCGGGGCTACGGTGCTCGGCTTATTATTTTATTATTATTATTATCCTCGTTTGTGGATTCAAAGGACAACCAACGTTTCAATTGACTAATGTAGCCAAAGTGTTTTAACACAATTTCAGATCACAGATACATTACACAATGTGTTACACTAATGGGATCTCTGCGTGGGCTGTACTGTATCTGTTTGGCAGAATATGAAAAACTTTTTTGCAATTAAGTCTTGCTATTCATTCAGTCAGTGTTTCATTTTAGTAGAAACAAAACAATTGTTCAATAAACGATTATTTTTCCCCCACAGTTTGTCAAAAGTAAAGTTAGGCTTAGTAATAAAATCAACTTACATGCTTTTACATCTTCTATTGTTTCCTTAAAAAACTGAGTAGAAGAATAACAAATGCAGGGTGTTAGTAAAAGCTATCGAAAAGAGCACTAATTAAGGAAATAAAAAGACAAGCTGTGTACGGGGCCATGGAGAGCGTAGCTGTCCCCATGGTTACGAACTCACATCATTCCGTTTGGGTTCACCACGGCAGCAGGCTTTAACCGAGCGGATATCGTACCTCTGTGAACAGGCGGATAACCCCAGAGAGTGACGACTACGGCCACTAACACTCTGTTAACCAGGCAGCTCCCCCAGGGTAAGGGTTAGGCTAACCCATCCTGTCAGGGTAAGGGTTAGGCTAACCCATCCTATCAGGGTTAGGGTTAGGCTAACCCATCCTATCAGGGTTAGGGTTAGGCTAACCCATCCTATCAGGGTTAGGCTAACCCATCCTATCAGGGTTAGGGTTAGGCTAACCCATCCTATCAGGGTTAGGGTTAGGCTAACCCATCCTATCAGGGTTAGGGTTAGGCTAACCCATCCTATCAGGGTTAGGGTTAGGCTAACCCATCCTATCAGGGTTAGGGTTAGGCTAACCCATCCTATCAGGGTTAGGGTTAGGCTAACCCATCCTATCAGGGTTAGGCTAACCCATCCTATCAGGGTTAGGCTAACCCATCCTGTCAGGGTTAGGGTTAGGCTAACCCATCCTATCAGGGTTAGGGTTAGGCTAACCCATCCTATCAGGGTTAGGCTAACCCATCCTATCAGGGTTAGGGTTAGGCTAACCCATCCTATCAGGGTTAGGGTTAGGCTAACCCATCCTATCAGGGTTAGGCTAACCCATCCTATCAGGGTTAGGGTTAGCCTAACCCATCCTATCAGGGTTAGGCTAACCCATCCTGTCAGGGTTAGGGTTAGGCTAACCCATCCTGTCAGGGTTAGGGTTAGGCTAACCCATCCTGTCAGGGTTAGGGTTAGGCTAACCCATCCTATCAGGGTTAGGCTAACCCATCCTGTCAGGGTTAGGGTTAGGCTAACCCATCCTGTCAGGGTAAGGGTTAGGCTAACCCATCCTATCAGGGTTAGGGTTAGGCTAACTCATCCTGTCAGGGTTAGGGTTAGGGTTAGGCTAACCCATCCTGTCAGGGTTAGGGTTAGGCTAACCCATCCTGTCAGGGTAAGGGTTAGGCTAACCCATCCTATCAGGGTTAGGGTTAGGCTAACTCATCCTGTCAGGGTTAGGGTTAGGGTTAGGCTAACCCATCCTGTCAGGAGCTGCAGTCCGTTATCTGAAACCGCTCCATGTGTTCCCCACGAGCCCATCAGGCTTAGGTCACATCAGGCCTAGGTCACATCAGGCCTAGGTCACATCAGGCCTAGGTCACATCAGGCCTAGGTCACATCAGGCCTAGGTCACATCAGGCCTAGGTCACATCAGGCTTAGGTCACATCAGGCCTAGGTCACATCAGCTGAAGCTCACCTGCCGAATGTCGGCCCGATGAAGGCGGGGTGGCGGAACATGGCGGCCGTGCCCAGGAAGGCTCCCAGCCCGAGGGGCGTGGCCATGGAGGGGCCCGAGCCGTTGTGGGAGGGAGGGGCGAGGCCCGGGAAGGCGGCGGCGGCGGCGGCGGCGGCCGTCCAGGCGGACTCCAGGGCCGGGTGCGGGTGGGGGGGGAAGGGGCCCCCGTCCAGGTAGTGGCTGAGCGGGTGGGCGGCGGCCAGGGGTCCGGGGAACGGCATGCCGGAGGGGTGGGCCTGCACCCCCGCCTTCTCCCGCTTCCGCCACTTGGCGCGGCGGTTCTGGAACCAAACCTGAGACGGGACAGAGCGGTGAGAACCAGGAAGACCCTCGGAGGTAAGACACTGGGACCGCCGTGCCCACACTGGGACCGCCGTGCCCACACTGGGACCGCCGTGCCCCCACACTGGGACCGCCATGCCCACACTGGGACCGCCGTGCCCGGACACTGGGACCGCCGTGCCCGGACACTGGGACGGACCGCGGGCAAACGCGTAACGCATGACGAGAGATTCGAAAGGGTTAGGAATGACGAGGACTTTTCTTTCTTCTATTAATTGCTTTAGTTGGAAAGTGAAACTCAATGATGATGAGTGAGCTTTGGGGCCCGGGGGGCCCTCCGGTCCACCTCACTGAGTCCCTGAAGACGGGCTCCAGGGGAGGGACGAGCTGATGAACCAGAGGGTGCTGACAAAAGACCCCAGAAGATGACCAGCGCCCCGACTCAGCTTCACTAAGGCTCTCTAGACGAGGCGCGCCGGGGGGGAGGGCCGGGGGGGAGGGCCGGGGGGGAGGGCCGGGGGGGGGGGGCTGGGGGGAGCGCCGGGGGGGAGGGCCGGGGGGGGAGGGCCGGGGGGGAGGGCTGGGGGGGGAGCGCCTGTTTAACTTTCCCACCCTGCTCCCGCTGGGCTCTGCGGAAACACGGCCTCGGACAATGAGGCAAAATGTCAACACGAGCAAAGTGATTGGATGGGCGAGTTCACAAACACACACACACACACACACACACACACACACACACACATACACACACGTACACACACACACACACACACACACGTACACACACACACACACACACACACGTACACACACACACACACACACACACACACACACACGCGTACACACACACACACACACGTACACATCAAATAGAAAAGAGGCTTGTTATTATCACCCCTTCCCAGAGGACTGTTTAGCATCAGGCCCCCCCCCCCCCTTGGGAGTTTATGAGTTTTATCACCTCCCGACGGAGGCTAGGCTAACCCTGATGGGCGCTAAGTGATTTGTTCGCCTACTGTCCACTTCAGGGACATCTGTTGTTTTACCGTCAGACCATATAACCTCCCAGCCTTCCATCCCCTCCGTGTTTGAACTGTCTCTTTGGTTATGAGCCCGGGCCTTTGACATGCAAGCCCTGCTCTCAATGGACGATAGAGGGGGGGGGGGGGGGGCTGAGGGGGGCGCAAACACCTTTAATGGTCTCTCATTCGCTCCCAAGTGCAAAGCATCGGATCAATGCGGGTCTATTGCAATCACATAATGGGAAATCAAATAGCATTATCCTCCCGCCATCTCCTCTCTCTCTCTCTCTCTCTCTCTCTCTCTCTCTCTCTCTCTCTCTCTCTCTCTCTCTCTCTCCCCTCCTTTCTGTCTCTCTCTCTCTCCCCTCCTTTCTGTCTCTCTCTCTCTCCCCTCCTTTCTGTCTCTCTCTCCCCTCCTTTCTGTCTCTCTCTCTCTCCCCTCCTTTCTGTCTCTCTCTCTCTCCCCTCCTTTCTGTCTCTCTCTCCCCTCCTTTCTGTCTCTCTCTCTCTCCCCTCCTTTCTGTCTCTCTCTCTCTCTCCTCCTTTCTGTCTCTCTCTCTCTCCCCTCCTTTCTGTCTCTCTCTCTCTCTCTCCTCCTTTCTGTCTCTCTCTCCCCTCCTTTCTGTTTCTCTCTCTCTCCCCTCCTTTCTGTTTCTCTCTCTCCCCTCCTTTCTGTCTCTCTCTCTCTCCCCTCCTTTCTGTCTCTCTCTCTCTCCCCTCCTTTCTGTCTCTCTCCCCTCCTTTCTGTTTCTCTCTCTCTCCCCTCCTTTCTGTTTCTCTCTCTCTCCCCTCCTTTCTGTTTCTCTCTCTCTCCCCTCCTTTCTGTCTCTCTCTCCCCTCCTTTCTGTTTCTCTCTCTCTCCCCTCCTTTCTGTCTCTCTCTCCCCTCCTCCTTTCTGTCGCTCCCATTTTACACGCAGACTGCCGCTCTCTGCCTCTCTTGCCCCCCCCCCCCCCCCCCCCCTATCCCCCAGAGATGGGAATTCAAACAGAGAGTGATCCTCGGCAGAAGCAGAGTAGGCCTGCTGTTTACCGGGTCGCTAAGTGAGCTTTTATGAATAGCCTGCATTGGCTTAATTGCCTCTAAAACATCCACAAATTGCATGTAATAACATTCGATAACAGGAAAAGACATTCCCCACTTAGAGTTCGGGGACATTTAACACGTTTTCACTGTAATAAATTACGGGCTAAAGATTGCGCGTGTGTGTTTCGACTCGGAACCGGTGACGCATAGCGCCATTTATTATCTTGGAAATGTTGCATGATAAAACCTTTTTTTTTTATGGCGCATGAAACATTAAAAGTCTTTAGTTTCCTGTGTTTGATGTACGAGCGATGGGGATGATGTGATGGGTCTGTGAAAAGCAGCCATAGAGAGAGGGACACTTACTTGGACGCGCGCCTCGGTGAGATCCAGCCGCATCGCCAGTTCTTCCCTGCAAGGAGAAGGAAGAAAAATGAGAATATTTAAGGTTATAGGTCAGCGTTTGGGCGCAATAAAGCATTTATGTTTTGTCCCTCTTTGCTGTTCCCTGTCAACAATAGACAAGCAAAATAGGCTGTTTTTTTTTTTCCCTGAACTGTTCAAATAAGCCATAGTCATGTTCTGTTCTGCCTGTCAGCAGTGTGCTGGAAAGGGGCCTATAGATTGCTACACCGACAATCATAAAGAAAATGTAACAACATAATGGCATCTAAACGAGCCTGCCACAAAGCAATTGGTGCACCCTAAACTACGAGATGGGCTTGCAGCGCAAATTAGACACAAACGCCTTTAAAATAAATCGATAGAAAATAGAAAAATCCTGCAGCACTAAAAGTCTAAAATAAAGACTGTGTTATGGCGTTACGAGTAGAAACGTGTCAAAGATGCCTTTGTATACATTTAGGCCTACATTTCAGGTAAACGACTTATTGTAATAAAAAAATCATAAAAATGTAAAGCATGTGTCTGTCTGAGAGAGAGAGAGACAGTGTGTGTGTGTGTGTGTGTGTGTGTGTGTGTGTGTGTGTGTGTGTGTGTGTGTGTGTGTGTGTGTGTGTGTGTGTGTGTGTGTGTGTGTGTGTGTGTGAGTGTGCGCGCGTGCGTGTGGGTGTGTTTGCGTGCCTGGGACTAGATAAGGTTCGTTTTCTTGCCCTTGAGCTCGACGACAGGCCCCAAATTTGGGATGAAAGTAACACCAGCTTAATCGTTTAATATTCACACGAGGAGACGTTCAGGTCCATGACAGCCGCGACAATAGAGGAGAACACGAAGGAGAACACGGGCCGACCACCGTGCTTCTGTCGTCTCCCGGACTGCCAGTTCAACGTGGCCGTTTGTACTTTACGGTTGAATTTCGTTTACAATTGACGGATGCAATTGTTGATTAATTCACCTTTACTAATATTAATATTAAATGTATTATTACGATAATTAGTAGCCTATTATATAGCCTACATGTTATAATGCATAAAACATTATTTTTATTTAGATTGTATATATTATTATTAAAGTACTAGGCCTATGTTATTGTTGTTTTATTACTTTTATGGTTATTGCGTATTGTTTTTCATTGTCAATATTTTTTTTGATGCAATTGAGAAAAAATATCGGATGTTTCAGTAGGCTAATTGGTGCATTATAATAATCATATAATAATCAAACATCGTAACTAAAATCGATGTATACAACTTTTTGATAACAGAATGGCAATAATAACAATGCAAAAAAAAAAAAATCATACAGTTATCTAAATATTTGAACCATGATGGACTAGGCCCGTTTTGGGGTATTTTCCACTGACCTGGTGAACACGTCGGGGTAGTGTGTCTTCTGAAATGCCCTCTCCAGCTCCTCGAGCTGGTAACTGGTAAATGTAGTCCTGTATCTTCTCTGCTTCCTCTTCAGCATGCCCTCCTCCGAGTCGCTCCCCGCCGAGAGACACACGCTGTCCTCCCCGTCCCGCCCGTCCCCGTCCCCCGCGTTCAAGCTCTCCCGCTCTTCGTCCTTGGGGGAAAGAGCTATAGCCGTGTCCCTGCACGTCTCCTCTGCCTTCCCCGGGTTCTCCTCTTCGAACTTCAAGGGCCCCAGCTCCACCAGCCCCAGGCTGCTGTCCTCCGAGCCTTCCCCGGGGCTCTGGTCGCCCTCTCCCCGGCTGAGGGACGCGTTCTCCCGGTAGGACTTGCTGCGGCTGATGCTCACCTGTGGAGCCTGGCTGATCTTCAGGCTGTCGCAGGCCTGGTCCAGGATGAGCCGGTCCCGGTCGAACTTGTCGCCGTGGTCGTGAAGGTATTTCCCCCCCGGGCCATACAGCCGACGTAGCTTCGGTGGGAGATGCATGTCCGGGTCCAGTGTTAGGGGGTCTTTCGTCAAGCCTATAAATAGGAAATGGGCCAAAGATGTCAACCTTTTTTTTCGTGTTTTTTTTGAACAAAATAGCCTCAAGACGTTTGTAGCAGAACAACATGGACGTGCCTCAACAACAGAAAGCTAAATCCATGGTGGTCTATTTACTATATGCTTTAGGTCTAGTGTGCTGAGTTGATACCAACAAATATCCACGCATCCTACATGGACGTAATGGACGTCTTTCTTGTAATTTATAAGGGCCATACAGTATGTGTCAAAGGCATGGTATACAGGCCTGTCTCATATTTTTGGTGTTAAACGCTAAACTACAATTTCATCATCAGAGAAAATCAGACAGCATTATATCGATGCAATATTAACGGAAACGCTAAACCTCCTCGCTGCCTCTTACCTTCCGCGGTCTTGTGCAGCTCGCCTCTGCTCGCCAGCCCTGTCAAAGTTTGCGCCCCAATCAGACGCACTTTGCAGGGGCTGCGCCGGCCCAGAATACTGTCGATACAGTACGAGGACAGCAGTGTGGGCGATTTACTCTTCCGTTCGTCCCGGTCGTGGATATCTTCCTCGAATTGACCACTCATTTTGATGTGTGTGTGTCGGCGTTCGTCTTATGCTTGTCTTAAGAGTGCGTAAAGGTGTCCCTGTCTCTCTCTGGTCCCTCGTGCTGCGCTCACTCGAGTCGCTGTGCCGCCGCCTGACTTTGCTTCAACTCACTCCTCGCACTCTTTCTCTCTATCCCTCTCTCTCCCTCTCTCTCTCTCTCTCTCTCTCTCTCTCTCTCTCTCTCTCTCTCTCTCTCTCTCTCTCTCTCTCTCTCTCTAGCTCTCGCACTCGCTCTCTTTCTCTCTCTCTCTCCCGCCGTTAATGACAGACAGCTTTTTGCTGCTGCCTCGCGCTCCGCCTGGCTCTCCGCGCGCTGGCACCGACGTGTGGGTTATTATCGCTTGCCTGATTGGTTCACGTGGGGGAGGGAGGGAGGGTGGAGGGGGGCAGCTTTATATATTTTAGCCATTAAAGTTCATTTGTGAGAAACGCAGTAAAACTTGACATGGAGTGTGTTGCCTGACGGAATGAACTCCCAACAGAGCTTCTGACTCTTCTAGAGGTTTACAATGAAGCTGGTTTGGCTTAAAGTTGGAAGGTTTTTATTGCTGTCTAGTGTTGTCTTTAAAGGAAAGATTATTTGGTGATGATTGTATTATTATCATCACTTACACTACGAGATGCTAATATCCCCCAAAATATGGTATATTCGACCATAATAATAATATAATAATAATAATAATATCGACAGCCAAACAACCAAAACTACTACAACTATACGATAGTAATAATAATAATAATAATAATAATAATAATAACAATAAATAAAATGAAGAAACAACAATAATAATAGGAAAAACGTTACTAATGTCAAATTAGTGAGTAATATTTATTTTTTTAATATATAGAGCAATGGCTGGGTCTTTATCTCAATTAGAAACTAAACAATGAATAATAATTCGTTATGTTTGAACCCTCACCTACAGGCCTGTGGGAGAATGGTTATGCTTTATCTTAAATTGAGGAAGGCATGAATGTGTAAATGCACCGTGGATTGTAGGTTTGAGTCGCTTTTAATCTGGGCCGGAGTTTGTGTTCAACGCCTCAAATACCGCAGAGATTGATAAACCTAGATTATAAAACATTATTTAGTTTAACATTTTGCTTTATCACAGTGGAAAATGTAGTGATGGAAATTAAAATAATATAGTTGATGCTTTAAAATTAGCTATATCATATGTCATGACGGACTGCAGGTTATTATAATCGTCTTTGTCAACTCTAGGCCTAAATCAATTTATTTAAAACAATTAAATACAGGTGTGTATTAATGAACTACATTACGATGGCTTGGTGCGTTGTTTGAGTATCTGGACCTGGATAAATAGGCCCACGTCATTGACTGGAAGTTGGAAAATCGTTTTCTCAAAATATTAACATATTTTCAGCTTTGTTGGTCTGCCTCCATAAAACAAACAAACACACACACACACACACACACACACACACACACACACACACACACACACACACACACACACACACACACACACACACACACACACACACACACACACACACACACACACACACGCGCGTGCGCAAGCACCACAGGCGTACATACACGCGCTAATTACCTGGTCTCTGTTGGAATTGTGAGGGCGATCAAATGCCGCGCGCTTGTGATTGACTTAAAAAGTGAAGGTGACGGTGATGAGACGCCGCGAGGACGCCGGGCTCCCCGGCCGGACACCGTGCAGGCGCGCGACAGAGAGCGAGAGATGGATCGAGAATGTAATTTTAAATGAAAGTCTATTTAACCCGCTGAGAATGGCGTGACCCCTATCCTCGCCTCAGAAGCCATCACTGTTAGAAGGATCATTTTCAGAATTCAATCCAAAACTTCAACAAGCCGCCATTTACTCTCTCGTTTCTTTTATGTATCGGCCCAAAATTACATGCCATTGAAAAATAACAATAAAAATTATGTCCAGAGATAGTAAACGTTTTTTTAATGATGGCTCTAATGGTTTTTGAGAAGGGATTCAAAGAGCGCCAATGATCCGTTAAAAAAATGTATTACCTACAGCTCGACACGTTTTCAGTATCAGTAGGCTAAGTAGCCTACTTTACAATTTGCTTTTAGATTTTTGGTGTTTATGATAGCCCTAATAAATGTTCCAACAGTTTACACAAATCGGAGTAAACTGTTATTCAGAAAAGAATATTGTGAAATGAAACTCCCTGTTAATTTGTAGTGTTTACAGTGCAGGCAACTTTGAGCCCGTCCATTTGCACGCGAATCAAACCAGTAATGAGAGTAGGCCCCTTGGCCTAATAACAATATAAAGTGTTATGTCTTCCTTGTTGTGCGGTCACCAACAGACGTGCGTAATGCAGACGGTTATTTAGAGTTGCTGTGTAATTTTAGGGCCGCCGTTTGATTCATTTATCTGCGCACTGTTATTAACCCGGTGCAGAAAGAAATACATGTCAGCCGCCATTACAGCAGCAGGACCTGTGCGCGTTGTTTAACCGCCTAATTACGCGCATACATTAGAAGGGGGAGCTGCGTGAGCAACAATCACATTTTTTGCAGGTTCAATTTTGGCTTTGCATTGGATGGGGGGGGGGGGGGTGCAATGCTATTCGCCAAACCTTCGTTTGGATAAGGGGTTCTCAGATGTCAGATCTGTATTTATTGAATTCAAACAGTTTTTGACCCATGCAGAGTACATAACCTTTTTCTTTTTTCTTCAAATCAATCTGCGTAGATTTGTTTATCAGCATCACATGTCACTTCCTTAATTTAACTAAAATAACTTGATATATAAAGATTCACCAGGCCTATAGCGGCCTTGGTTACTTGGTTCTCGACTCTCCCTGTTGGGGGGGAGGAGGGGGGGGGGGGGGGGTGTATGGGCAGAACCCAATGAGCCGCGTCTAGGGGGATCTTAGCCCCCCTGTTGGTCACGCGTCTCAGGCACCTGGAGCCATTCAGCTGGCGCCATCTTCTGGACTCAATCAGTAAAATGTAGATGAACCCCGCTAAGATATCGGCCCGTCGTTGAGGTGTGTGTAGCTTATAGAAAGAGGAGGCGGCTCAGACTCTGTTTGATTGAAAACATATTAAGCGTCTGAGTGGGTTGAAACATGTTATGCACATATTTCTAATAGCGGGCCAATTATCCACGTGGATAACGCCAGATGTGTGGTGAGATAATGTGTGTGCAACGCTGCAAACGTTTGAAACAAACAATTGATTGTTAGTTTGTCTAGTGCCTCATGGCAAAATAAGAAATAGGCCTACTCAGTTTGATTCAGGCGAATGTAGTTAACGAAATGCGTGCTAAAACCCCTCTCCCCCCGCCAGGTGTATTACAATTGAAGGGGGTAGCAATCCTTTGCCTACAGAGCGGTAATGCACCTCCTTTAGTGACGGCAGATTGTCCTCCAACAACAACTCTAAAGCTACTGTGGCATAATTGAACGCTGCTCCGCCGGAGAGAGGCCAAACAGGATCCGGGAGGGGAGGGGGACGGCGGAGGGAGCTTTTAAGGAGCGCGTAAGCAACGTTAATTAGCGGTTATTAACTGCCCGCATAATGAGAGCTCAAGGGAGTCAATTTAATGACTTTGTTAGTGCGAGTTCAGAACGACAGGCGATGATCGGAACAACAAAGGCAATCGCGCACGCAGTCATCATCCGTAATTTACAACAGTAATGCGGATAAAAAACAAAGGGGTTCTAATTTCGCTCGACTGACTCGATAATTTTCCCTTATGTAAGGAAAATAATTAATGACTTAATGCTTCAACCGAAGACGCCGTCTCTTAGATTGGGACCCAAGTGTTTTAGCAGAGAGGCCGAATGGGCAGGACATTTTCAAGGCCTGCAGACCTATAATTATTTACAGCATGAATTTTACACATGCAAATTTCCCTTTACTCGTAATTTACATGATCAGAGAAGTGCGACCCTTAATAGGAAAAAGAGACCGGAATCTTCTCCAAATCGCTCCCTTAACAAAACGGATAAATAATACTAATTCGAACCCAAGACGGCGGTGCACGTGGACAGGGGAACGTGCACGCCCAACACAGTTGAGTAGATGAGTTGGAGGACAGATGTGCTGTCTCCAGTGAGCATTATCATCGAGTCTGAGGAGGGAGGGAGGGGGAGAGAGAGAGAGAGAGAGAGAGAGAGAGAGAGAGAGAGAGAGAGAGGGAGAGAGGGAGAGAGAGAGAGAGAGAGAGAGAGAGAGAGAGAGAGAGAGAGAGAGAGAGAGAGAGAGAGGGAGGGGGAGAGAGAGAGAGAGAGAGAGAGAGAGAGAGACCCCAGTGTGCACGCTCTTAGATGCATTGCAGGTGAAGGGTCACCGATGCCAAAGCGGCAATTTTGCGACCCATTGTCTCCACTGATTACGGCTGTGATCACATGTGAATCAAGAGCTCGAGGCACTAGCTAGCAGAGCCTACTGCTGAGTCCCCTGGTTCGTGTGCTTCTGAAGAGGTACATCATCATCATCATCACCAGCAGCATCATCATCATCATCATCATCATCATCACCAGTGCTGCCACAGTCACAATCACTCAGTCACTCTCGCGGGTTGACCACACTATTCCGGCGCCTTGTGTTTCACATCCGCGTTGCCCTTTTATTGATTGCAGGCCTTCGTTTTAATTTGGTTGCGCGAGTGTCAAAAACCCCGCAAGAATCATCCTAGTAATGAGATAATCAAAGTAATATATGCAAATCAGTTATCTTTCCAGTCTATCAAAACCAGAGTGCCCCCCTCGAATCTGAAGAAGTCCGTTTATTCAGTTAGTAGCGATACCTTGTGCAAATGGCGAGATGCAAATGACAGTTGATTAGACTAAATTAAGAAGTTCTTTCTCTCTGACCTTGTCTGAGTTTTATGTAAATCCCCTTCTTGCTTTAATATGATAAAGATCCATTTTAGCATTTAAGATCAGTCCTTTCATTAATCTGAATAGCATTTTCCCTTGGCGCAGTGGTCAACCAGATATAACACAGACTTTCTCTCTGTCTGTCTGCAATGTCTGTCTGTTTGTCTGGTTGTTTTGGTCTGTCTGTTTGCCTGTGTCTCTGCCTGGCTGTCTCTGTCTGTCCGTCTGTCACTCCGTCCACCTCTCTGCCGGTCTGTCTGCCTGTTTATCTGCCTGTCTGCGTGTCTCTCTGTCTAATGCTCCACATGCCTGTCTGTCTCTGTGTCTCCCAGTGAATCTGACCCTGGTGTGACCCCCACAGCGATCCAAAGTGTGCTGTAACAACGTCCTCGCTGAGATGATGTTGTCTTCATGACTTCCCGATGGACTGTGTGTGTGTATGTGTGTGTGTGTGTGTGTGTGTGTGTGTGTGTGTGTGTGTGTGTGTGTGTGTGTGTGTGTGTGTGTGTGTGTGTGTGTGCATAAGTGTGTGTGTGTTCACGTGTGCCTGTGTGGGTGTGTGTTTTTCCTCTCTCTCTGTCTATGAGTGCAGATGATGTGCACATGTTGCTTGCTGCTTGTGTGGAGGCTCTCCTCTGTCTTCTGTAATAACACATTGTCTTTAGACCATCTCTCAGTGAGTGTGCAGTCAGACTTCCTCTCTGTAGGGGTCCCAGGGCCTATAGATGAGAGAGGAATAAATCCAATATAGATTGCAGGTCTGCGCTGCACCCACTGGGGACCCCTCCGACTTACAGGCCCCAGATCCAGTGCTTTTCTCTCACTAAATGGGCCTGAGGGGCCACCAGTGAGGCTCGTACAGCCTGCACGCTCTGGGACTGCCTCCCTCCTAATGGCCAATCAGAAAGCACACACGCAAACACACTCACACACACACACACACACACACAAGCGACACAAACATATGAAAACATACACACACATAAACACACACACACACACATGCATCCCACACACACACACACAAACAATGTGATACATTTAGACAACAAAATACCTGGAAACTCCTGCTCTACCTGAGCGCCCAGGCTTCCACTCTAGCCTATCCCGACTGGGGCTGCCGCGGTAAGAATGTATGCACTCACCGTAGGCTTTTGTACGATGATTTGGGTAAAAGTGTCCACAAAATGGAATATATATCTGGGATCAGAGAATACAACAACAGGCCCCACACTATGATTCTCATCCCCTGTGCCCTAAACGTTTCATATAGGCTACTTTTAAGAAATGTGGTTGTCTGGCTCAATGTGATTCATTGCCAACTCAAACAAAATAACTTTTTACACTAAATTCGATTATTCAATTATCAATTATTTTTTAACTCCTTGGCTTTCTAAGGATTTGGATAAAGCAAAGGTATAACGATTGAAAGCACCATGCATACATTTTTAATTACTTTAAATGACTCAACGTCTGCAGTGATTTGCATTGTTGCAGCGTTTGAGAGAAATACTATTTTCACACTGAGAGGCCCCGCCTTCTGTTGCCCCACCATGTTTATTCTATGAAGAAGCAACTTTCTAACCAGCTAGTGATATTCTCTAGAAAGCTATTTGCACAAATTATGCTAGCCTTGAATCACGTGAAAAGAGTTGATCGACAGACAGGGGTTATTTTCTTTATCTTTGTTCTCAGATATAAGCCATTCAAGGTAATAAATAGCCTACTCATGTCGGTGAAGACAAATCGCAGGTTCCACTTTAAAGGAATGAATGAGAAATTTGTATAAGTTATTGAATGTCCTGATGATTAAATCAATAACTACCAGCAGAAATATTCGCTTGTGGCATAGTGTAGTTGAGAAGGCCCATCTGCCGTCGGCACAGCCACCAAAGGAGCATTGTTAAGCTACCTAGGCTCCAAAGAAAAGGGAAATACATTAGAAAGGATAAGAGCCATTGGTTTGTGGTCGTCCTTTTGATGTGCCCAACTTGTAAGCTCAGTGCTGTGTGGTTTAGATATGGTAATGAGATCACCATATTATTCCTGCACATATGCCTGTCAAAGCACACACACAAACAAAGACAATTAAACACTGTGATCATTGTCTAACATCTGAAGACTCTCTCTCTCTCTCAAACCCATACCCAGAAATATCCCTTTTGACATCAATAATTAGCAATCCTCTGATTAACTAGTAGGAATTGTAGGAGTGCTTAAGTAATTTTGTTTGTGTCTATCCCTTTTTATTTTTTATTTTTTTTGGCATGCAACCCCCTCCTTTTAAAGCACATCTTTATAACCAAGCAATTCAAAGCAATTTTCTCCGTGGGAGGAGAGTGTAATTTCTATTCTGTGACACTGTGATGTGTAAGAAACTCGAAGCGGCGGCTAAAGGCAGTCAGTGCGGTGTGTGTCTCGGTGTGGGTGGGAGCGGCTTTAATAGCCCCGCGTAGGGGATGGAGGGGGATGGGGGGGTAGGAGAAGCGGTGAGCGTGTGCGTGTCAGGAAGGCCATCATTTAATGACTCCTGAATAGTGCCCTCCTCGTTAGAGCGCCAGCGGCGGGAGAAAGCGCCCGTTAACCGGGAGAGCGCCGCACGCTGCAACAGTCTTTATCTTCGTATTAAGCCATTTGCATAACATTATCCTGGGGGAGACGGCGGGAGATACTCAACGTCTCTCTCAGTTAGAGAGAGAGAGAGAGAGAGAGAGAGAGAGAGAGAGAGAGAGAGAGAGAGAGAGAGAGAGAGAGAGAGAGAGAGAGAGAGAGAGAGAGAGAGAGAGAGAGAGAGAGAGAGAGGAGAGAGAGAGAGAGAGAGAGAGAGAGAGAGAGGGCACATTTTACAAGGGAGAGTCAAAAAGATGGAAAGAGAGGGAGAAGAGAGATAGAGAGAGAGAAGGGGAGAGAGAGAGAGAGACAGATATAGAGAGAGAGACGGGGGAGGAGGGAGAGAGAGTGGGAGAGAGGGAGAGAGAGAGAGGGGGGGAGGAGGGAGAGAGAGTGGGAGAGAGGGAGGGAGAGAGAGAGAGAGGGGGGGAGGAGGGAGAGAGAGAGAGAGAGAGAGAGTGGGAGAGAGGGGGGAGGGGAGGAGAGAGAGAGAGAGAGAGAGAGAGAGAGAGAGAGTGGGAGAGAGGGGGGGGAGGGAGAGAGAGAGAGTCGAGAGAGAGTGGGAGAGAGGGGGAGGGAGGAGAGTCAGTCAAAGGAGACACAGAGTGGGTATTGTGCATGTCCTTGCAAATCTAATCAGTGTTAAATGGGGCTGTCAGGTGTGTGTGTGTGTGTGTGAATGGGTATGTGTGCGTAAGCACCTGCCCGTATGTGTGTGTGCGTGTGTGTGTGCATATGCATGCGTGCATGCTTGCTTGTGTGCGCGAGCACACGTGCGCGTATGTGTGCGGGTGTGTGTGAGTGTGTGCGGGTGCGCACGACTGTGTTCTGGAACTGGATAACTTATGTCATGGATAATTAACATTAAATGTCACTCGTGTGTAACAGGGCTGTAATTATAAAATACTCAATTCGAGTTGCCATATCTGCTGTGTACGATCATGGCTCTCAACTAACAACAGACACACGCACGCACGCACGCACGCACGCACGCTCACTCACTCACTCACTCACTCACTCACTCACTCCCTCCCTCCCTCCCTCCCTCCTCCCTCCCTCACACACTCACTCACTCACTCACTCACTCACTCACTCACTCACTCACTCACTCCCTCACTCACTCACTCACTCACTCACTCACTCAGAGTCACTCACTCACTCACTCACTCACTCACTCACTCACTCACTCACTCACTCACTCACTCACTCACTCACTCACTCACTCACTCACTCACTCACTCCCTCCCTCCCTCCCTCCCTCCCTCCCTCACTCACTCACTCACTCACTCACTCACTCACTCACTCACTCACTCACTCACTACTCACTCACTCACTCACTCACTCACACACTCACTCACTCCCTCCCTCCCTCCCTCCCTCCCTCCCTCCTCACTCACTCACTCACTCACTCACTCACTCACTCACTCACTCACTCACTCACTCACTCACTACTCACTCACTCACTCACTCACTCACTCACTCACTCACTCACTCACTCACTCACTCACTCAGAGTCACTCACTCAGAGTCACTCACTCACTCACTCACTCACTCACTCACTCACTCACTCACTCCCTCCCTCCCTCCCTCCCTCACTCACTCACTCACTCACTCACTCACTCACTCACTCACTCACTCACTCACTCACTCACTCACATCTAACGGCCGCTCATCCTCAGATATCACGTTCCTGGTTTATTTGTATTCTCACTTGTTGCTTCCTTTATTTCCATTGTTTGGCGA